>NW_026114876.1:0-37747 GCF_025201925.1 Gopherus flavomarginatus | reverse complement strand
GGGGCCTAACCCCTGGGGGCCCCATCCCGAGCCCCAGCGAGCCCAACCCCTTGGGGGCCCCAAACCCACCAGCTCCAGGGCCCAACCCCTCAGCGCCCGAACCCTCGCTTCCATGGGCCCAACCCCTGAGCGCCCGAACCATAGCTCCAGGGAGCCTAAACCACCTTGGGGCCCCAACACCAGCTCCAGGTGTCCAACCCCTGGGGGCCCTAACACCAGCTCCAGGGGCCCAACCCCTGAGCGCCCGAAATCAGAGCTCTCCAGGAGCCTAATCCCTGGGATCCCCAAACCAGCTCCAGGTCCCGGACCCCTGGGGCCCTCGACCCCAGGTCCAGGGGCCCAACCCCTGAGCGCCCGTAACCAAAGCTCGCGGCCCCTAACTCCTGGGGGCCAAAAACCCCAGCTCCAGCGGCCCAACCCTGGGGGCCCAACACGAGCCTCCAGGGGCCCAACCCCTGAGCGCCCGAAACATAGCTCCAGGGTCCCTAACCCCTGGGCCCCAACAACAATTTCCAGGGACTAATCTCTGGGGCCCAACACATCTCCAAGGACCCAACCCCTGAGCGCCCGAAAATACCTAAGGGGCCTAACCCCTGGGGGCCCCAACACCAGCTCCTCGGGCCCTACCCTGAGTGCCAGAACCATAGCTCCATGGGCCTAACCACTGGGGCCTACACCCCAGCTCCAGGGGCCCAACCCCTGAGCGCCCGAACCATAGCGCAAGGGGCCTAACCCCTGGGGCCCCAACACCCAGCTCCAGGGGCCCAACCCCAGAGCTCCCGAACCATAGCTCGTATCAGGAACTGCTCTGTGTATTACCCTGTGTGGCTGCATGGTGTCACTGTTGCTCCATGCGGGAATGCTCTGTGCATTACCCTATGTGGCCACACGGAGTCACTCTGCTCCATGCCGAAAATGCTCTGGGCATTACCCTGCATAGCAACACAGTGTTACTGTTTCTCCATGCGTGAAATGCTCTGGGCATTACTGTGATGGAGTGGGGACTGTCTGTGTGGGGGATGGGAGAGCATGGGGGTGACTTTAGCTCGGGGCCCCAACAACCAGCTCCAGGGGCCCAAACCCTGAGCGCCCGAAACTAGCTCCAGGGGCCTAACCCCTGGGGCTCCAACACCAGCTCCAAGGGCCCAACGCCTGAGCAACCACTAACAATACCTCCAGGGCCTAACCCCCTGGGGACCCAACACCAGCTCCAGGGGCCCAAACCCTGAGCGCCCGACACATAGCTCCAGGGGCCTAACCCCTGGGGGCCCCAACCCCAGCTCCAAGGGCCCACCCCTGAGCGCCCGAACCATAGCTCCAGGGGCTAACACCTGGGGGCCCCAACCCACAGCTCCAGGGGCCCACCCCTGGGGCCCTCGAACCCCAGATCCAGGGCCCAACCCCTGAGACGCCCGAACCATAGCCCCAGGGCCCAACCCCTGAGCGCCCGCTACCATAGCTCCAGGGGCATAACCCCTGGGACCCCAACACCCGCTCCAGGTGCCCAGCCCCTAGGGCTATAACACCAGCTCCAGGGGCCAACCCCTGAGCGCCCGAACCATAGCTCCAGGGCCTACCCCTGGGGCCCAAACCACAGCTCCAGGGCCCAAACCCTGGGGGCCCCACCACCAAGCTCCAGGGCCCAACCTCATATCGCCTGAACCATAGATCCAGGGCCTAATCCCTGGGGCCCGCAACACCAGCTCCAGGGCCCCAACCCCTGGGGCTCCAACACGAGCTCCAGGGTCCCAACCCCTGAGCCGCCCGAACCATAGCTCTAGGGGCCTAATCTGGGGACCCAACACAGCTCCAGGACCCAACCCCTGAGCGCCCGAACATACCTCCAGGGCCTAACCACTGGGGCCCCCACCCCAGCTCCAAGGGCCAACCCCTGAGCGCCCGAACCATAGCGCCAGGGGACTAACCCCTGGGGCCCCAACACCAGTCCACGGGCCCAACCCCTGGGAGCCCCAACACCAGCTCCAGGGGCCCAACCCCTGAGCGCCCGAACCATAGCTTCCAGAGGCCTAACCCCTGGGCCCCAACCCCAGCTCCATGGCCCACCCCAGACGGCCCCAACACCAGCTCCAGGGGCCCAACCCCTGAGAGCCCGAAACATAGCTCCATGGCTACAACCCCCCGGGCCCCAACCACAGCTCCAGGCCCAACCCCTGGGGCGCCCACACCCAGCTCCAGGCCCAACCCCTGAGAGCCCGAACCATAGCTCCAGGGGCCTAACCCCTGGGGGCCCCCACCCCCCAGCTCCAAGGGCCCACCTCTGAGCGCAGAACCCTAGCTCCAGGGGCCCAACCCCTGAGCGCCCGAACCATAGCTCTAGGGGCCTAACGCCTCGGGCCCCAACACGAGCTCCAGGGCCCTAACCCCTCGGGCCCCAACACCAGCTCCACGGGCCCAAACCTCTGAGAGCCCGAACCATATCTCCAGGGCCTAACCCCTGGACACCCGAACCCCAGCTCCAGGGGCCCAACCCCTGGGGGCCCCAACACCAGCTCCAGGGGCCCAACCCCTGAGCGCCCGAACCATAGCTCCAGGTGCCTAACCTCTGGCAGCCCTGGGGCCCTCAACCTCAGCTCCCTGGGGCCGAACCCCTTGGGGCCCCAACACCAGCTCCAGGGGCCCAACCCCTGAGGCAAACCGAACCATAGCTCCATGTGCCTAACCCCCGGGGCCCCAACACCCAGCTCCAGGGGCCCAACCCCTGGGGGCCCCAACACCAGCTCCAGGGTTTCAACCCGTGGGGGCCTAAAACCAGCTTTAGGGGCCCAACCCCTGAGCGCTCGAACAATACCTCCAGGGGCCTAACCCCTGGGGGCCCCAACACCAGCTCCAGGGCCCAACCCCTGAGCACTAGAACCATAGCTACAGGGCCTAACCAATGGGGCCCCCACCCCCCAACTCCATTGGCCCAAAACCTGAGCGCCCGAACCATAGCTCTCCAGGGGCCCAACCCCTGGGGGCCCCAACACCAGCTACAGGGGCCCAACCCCTGAACGCCCGAACCATAGCTCCTGGGGCCTAACCCCTGAGGCCCCAAGACCAACTCCAGGGGCCCAGCCCCTGGGGGCCCCAACACCAGTCCAGGGGCCCACCCCTGAGCGCCCGAACAATACCTCCAGGGGCCCAACCCCGGGGCCCAACACCAGCTCCAAGGCCCAACCCTTGAGCGCCCGAACCATAGCTCTAGGGGCCTAACCCCCGGGGGCCCAACCCCAGCTCCAGGGGCCCAACACCTGGGGCCCTCGACCCCAGCTCCAGGGGCCCAACCCCTGAGCGCCCGAAGCATAGCTCGAGGGGTCTAAAACCTCGGGGCCCAAACACAGGTCCAGGTGCCAACCCCTGAGCGCCCGAACAATACCTCCAGGGTCTAACCCCTGTGGGCCCCAACACCAGCTCCAGGGGTCCAACCCCTGAGCGCCCACGAAACCATAGCTGCAGGGGCCTGACCGCTGGGGGACCCCACCCCAGCTCCAACGGCCCACCCTTGAGCGCCAAAACCATAGCTCCAGGGGCCTAACCACTGGCGCCCCCAACCCCAGCCCCAGGAGTCCAACCCCTGGGGGCCCGAACAACCAGCTCCAGGGGCCCAACCCCTGAGCGCCCAACCATAGCTCCAGTGATAACCCCTGGGGCCCCCACACCAGCTCCAGGGGCCCAACCCTTAGGGGCCGCAACAAAGGCTCCAGGGGCCCAACCCTGCAGCGCCGGAAACATAGCTCCAGGTGCCTAACCCCCGGGGGCTCCAACCCCAGCTCCAGGGGCCCAACCCCTGGGGGCCCCAACACCAGCTCCAAGGGCCCAACCCCTGAGCGCCCGAACCATAGCTCCAGGGGCCTAAAACCCCGGGGGCCCCAACCCCTGCTCCAGGGCCCAACCCTTGGGGCCCTCGACCCAGCTCCAGGGGCCTAACCCCTGAGCCCGAACTATAGCTCCAGGGGCCCACCCCTGAGCTCCCGACCATGCTCCAGGGTATACCCCCCGGGGCTTCCAGCCCCAGCTTCAGGGGTCCAAACCCCTGAGTGGCTTCGAACCATAGCTGCAGCGGGCCTAAACCCCTGGTGGGACCCCCACCCAGCTCCAACGGGCCCAGACCCCCTGAGCGCAACAGAGACAAATAGCTCCAGGGGCCTAACCCCTGGGGCCCCAAACAACAGCCCAAGGAGCCCAACCCCTGGGGGCTCCAATACCAGCTCCAGGGGCCCAACCCCTGAGCCGCCCGAACCATCCGCTGCCAGTGGCCCAAACCCCTGAGCGCCTGAACCATAGCTCCAGGGGGCCTAATCCATGCGGCCCCAACACCAGCTCCAGGGGCCCAACCCCTGAGACCGCCCGAACCATAGCTCCAGGGGCCTAACCCCTGGGGGCCCCAACCCCAGGTGGCAGGGCCAAACCCCTGGAGCCCCTCGACCCCAGCTCCAGGGGCCCAACCCCTGAGCGCCCGAACCATAGCTCCAGGGGCCCAAACACTAGCTCCAGGGGCCTAACCCCTGGGGCCCCAACACCAGCTCCAGGGGCCCAACCCCTGGGGGCCCCAACACCAGCTCCAGGGGCCCAACCCCTGAGCCCCCGAATCATAGCTCCAGGGTCCTAACCCCTTGGGCCCCAAAACCAGCTCCAGGGGTCCAACCCCTCGGGGCCATAACACCAGCTCCAGGGGCCCAACCCGTGAGCGCCCGAACTATAGCTCCAGGGGCCTAATTCCTGGGGACCCCAAAACCAGCTCCAAGGGCCCAACCCCTGAGCGTCCCGAACGATACCTCCAGGGGCCTAACCCCTGGGGGACCCAACACCAGCTCCAGTGGCCCAACCCCTGAGCGCCCGAAACCATAGCTCCAGGGGCCTAAACCCTGGGGGCCCCCACCCCAGCTCCAGGGACCCAAATCCCTGGGGCCCTCGACCGAAGCTCCAGAGGCCCAAACCCTGAGCGCGCCCGAACAATACCTCCAGGGGCCTAATCCCTGGGGGCCCCAACACCAGCTCCTCGGGCCCTGCCCCTGAGTGCCCGAACCCCAGCTATAATGGCCCAAAGCCTGAGCGCCCGAAACATAGCGCCAGGGGCCTAACCCCTGGGGCCCCAACACCAGCTCCATGGGCCCAACCCCTGGGAGCCCCAACACCAGCTCCAGGGGCCCAACCCCTGAGCGCCCGAACCATTGCTCCAGAGGCCTAACCCCTGGGGGCCCCAAACCCAGCTCCACGGGCCCAACCCCAGACGGCCCCAACACCAGCTGCAGGGGCCCAACCCCTGAGAGCCCGAAACATAGCTTCAGGGGCCTAACCCCTGACAGCCCCAACACCAGCTCCAGGGGCCCAACCACTGAGTGCCCGAACCATAGCTCCAGAGGCCTAACCCCTGGGGGCCCCAAACCCAACTCCACGGGCCCAAACCCCAGACGGCCCCAACACCAGCTCCAGGGCCCAACCACTAGGGGCCCGAACCATAGCTCCAGGGGCCCAACCCCTAGGAGCCCCAACACCAGCTCTAGGGGCCCAACACCTGAGCGCCCGAACCATAGCTCCAGAGGCCTAACCCCTGGGGCCCCAACCCCAGCTCCATAGGCTCAACCCCAGACGGCCCCAACACCAGCTCCAGGGGCCCAACCCCTGAGAGCCCGAACATAGCTCCAGAGGCCTAACCCCTGACAGCCCCAACACCAGCTCCAGGGGCCCAACCCCTGAGCGCCCGAACCAGAGCTCCAGGGGCCTAAACCCTAGGGCCCGAACACCAGCTCCAGGGGCCCAGCCCCTGGGGGTCCGAACACCAGTCCAGGGGCCGAACCCCTGAGCGCCCGAACCATAGCTCCAGGGGCCTACCCCTCGGGCCCCAACACCAGCTATAGGGGCCCAACCCCTGAGTGCCCGAACAATACCTCCAGGGTCCTAACCCCTGTGGGCCCCAACACCAGCTCCAGGGGTCCAAAACCCTGAGCGCCCGAACCATAGCTGCAGGGGCCTAACCCCTGGTGCCCTCACCCCAGCTGCAATAGCCCAACCCCTGAGCGCCCGACCATAGCTCCGGGGCCTAACCCCTGGGGGCCCCCACCCCAGCTCCAAGGGCCCGCCTCTGAGCGCAAGAACCATAGCTCCAGGGGCCCAACCCCTGAGCGCCCGAACCATAGCTCTATGGGGCCTAACGCCTCGGGGCCCCAACACGAGCTCAGTGCCCTAACCCCTCGGGTCCCCAACACCAGCTCCACGGGCCAACCTCTGAGAGCCCGAACCATATCTCCAGGGCCTAACCCCTGGCACCCGAACCCCAGCTCCAGGGGCCCAACCCCTGGGGGCCCCAACACCAGCTCCAGGGGCCCAACCCCTGAGCGCCCGAACCATAGCTCCGGGCCTAACCTCTGGGGGCCTCAACCTCAGCTCCAGCGGCCCAACCCCTGGGGGCCCCAACACCAGCTCCAGGGGCCCAACCCTGAGCGCCCGAACCATAGCTTCCAGGGTGCCTAACCCCCTGGGGCCCCAACCCCAGCTCCAGGGGCCCAACCCCTGGGGGCCCCCAACACACAGCTCCAGGGTTGCAACCCGTGGTGCCCGTAAAACCAGCTTAGGGGCCCAACCCCTGAGCGCTCGACAATACATCCGGCCTAACCCCTGGGGGCCCAGAACACCAGCTCCAGGGGCCCAACCCTGAGCACTAGAAACCATAGCTACAGGGGCCTAACCCATGGGGGCCCCCACCCCAACTCCATTGGGCCCAAAACCTGAGCGCCCGAACCATAGCTCCAGGAGCCCAACCCCTGGGGCCCCAAACCAGCTCCAGGGGCCCAACCCCTGAACGCCCGAACCATAGCTTCCTGGGGCCTAACCCCTGAGGCCCCAAGACCAACTCCAGGGGCCCACCCCTGGGGGCCCCAACACCAGTCCAGGGGCCCAACCCCCTGAGCGCCAAAAACCCAGCTTCCAAGGGGCCCAACCCCTGAGCGCCAGAACTATAGCTCCAGGAGCCTAATCCCTGAGGGCCCCAAAACACAGCTCCAAGGGCCCAACCCCTGGGGCCCTCGACCCCAGCTCCAGGGGTCCAACCCCCTGAGCGCCCGTAACACAGCTCCAGGGGACTAACCCATGGGGCCGAAACCCCAGCTCCACTGGCCCAACCCCTGGGGGGCCGCAACACGAGCTCCAGGGGCCAACCCCTGAGCGCCCGAACCATAGCTCCAGGAGCCTACCCCTGGGGCCCACCAACACCAGCTCCAGGAGCCCAACCCCTGGGGCCCCAACACCAAGCTCCAGGGGCCCAACGCCAGAGCGCCCTAACCCATAGCTCCAGGGGCCCCAACCCCTGGGGCCCCAACAACCAGCTCCAGGGGCCCAACCCCTCAGCGCCAGAACCATAGCTCAAGGGGCCTAATCCCTGGGGCCCCAACACCAGCTCCAGGGGCCCAACCCCTGGGGCCCCAACACCAGCTCCAGGGCCCAACCCCAGAGCGCCCTACCCATAGCTCCAGGGGCCTAACCTCTGGGGGCCTCAACCCCAGCTCCAGCGGCCCAACCCCTGGGGGCCCCAACACCAGCTCCAGGGGCCAACCCCTGAGCGCCCGAACCATAGCTCCAGGTGCCTAACCCCCGGGGGCCCCAACCCCAGCTCCAGGGGCCCAACCCCTGGGGGCCCCAACACCAGCTCCAGGGGTCCAACCCGTGGGGGCCCTAAAACCAGCTTTAGGGGCCCAACCCCTGAGCGCTCGAACAATACCTCCAGGGGCCTAACCCCTGGGGGCCCGAACACCAGCTCCAGGGGCCCAACCCCTGAGCACTAGAACCATAGTTACAGGGGCCTAACCAATGGGGGCCCCCACCCCAACTCCATTGGCCCAAACCTGAGCGCCCGAACCATAGCTCCAGGGGCCTAACCCCTGGGGGCCCAACAACAGCCCCAGGGCCCAACCCCTGGGCTCCAACACCAGCTCCAGGGGCCCAACCCCTGAGCGCCCGAACCATCGCTCCAGGGGCCCAACCCCTGAGCGCCAGAACCATAGCTCCAGGGGCCTAATCCCTGGGGCCCCAACACCACTCAAGGGGCCCAACCCCTGACGCCCGAACCATAGCTCCAGGGCCTAACCCCTGGGGCCCCAACCCAGCTCCAGGGGCCAAACCCCTGGAGCCCCGAACCCAGCTCCAGGGTCCCAACCCCTGGGCGCCCAAACCATAGCTCCAGGGGCCCAACACCTGAGCTCCCGAACCATAGCTCCAGGGCCTAACCCTGGGGCCCCAACACCAGCTCCAGGGCCCACCCCTGGGGGCCCAACACCAGCTCCAGGGGCCCAACCCCTGAGCGCCCGAACCATAGCTCCAGGGTCCTAACCCCTGGGGCCCCAACACCAGCTCCAGGGGTCCAACCCCTCGGGGCCCAAACACCAGGTCCAGGGGCCCAACCCCTGAGCGCCCGAACAATACCTCCAGGGGTCTAACCCCTGTGGGCCCCAACACCAGCTCCAGGGGTCCAACCCCTGAGCGCCCGAACCATAGCTGCAGGGGCCTGACCGCTGGGGGACCCCACCCCAGCTCCAACGGCCCAACCCTTGAGCGCCAAAACCATAGCTCCAGGGGCCTAACCACTGGCGGCCCAACCCCAGCCCCAGGAGTCCAACCCCTGGGGGCCCGAACACCAGCTCCAGGGGCCCAACACCTGAGCGCCCAAACCATAGCTCCAGGGGCATAACCCCTGGGGCCCCAGCACCAGCTCCAGGGGCCCAACCCCTGGGGCCCCAAGAAAGGCTCCAGGGGCCCAACCCTGCAGCGCCGGAACCATAGCTCCAGGTGTCTAACCCCCGGGGGCTCCAACCCCAGCTCCAGGGGCCCAAACCCCTGGGGGCCCCAACACCAGCTCCAAGGGCCCAACCCTTGAGCTCCCGAACCATAGCTCCAGGGGCCTAAACCCCGGGGACCCCAACCCCCGCTCCAGGGGCCCAACCCTTGGGGCCCTCGACCCCAGCTCCAGGGGCCGAACCCCTGAGCGCCCGAACTATAGCTCCAGGGGCCCAACCCCTGAGCTCCCGAACCATAGCTCGAGGGGCCTAACCCCTCGGGGCCCCAACACCAGCTATAGGGGCCCAACCCCTGAGCGCCCGAACCATAGCTCCAGGGGCCTACCCCTGGGGCCCCCACACAAGCTCCAGGGGCCCAACCCCTAGGGGCCCCAACACCAGCTCCAGGGGCCCAACTCCTCAGCGCCCGAATCATAGCTCCAGGGGTCTAACCCCCGGGGGCTCCAACCCCAGCCCCAGGGGTCCAACCCCTGAGCGCCCGAACCATAGCTGCAGGGGCCTAACCCCTGGGGGCCACCACCCAAGCTCCAACGGCCCAACCCCTGAGCGCCGGAACCATAGCTCCAGGGGCCTAACCCCTGGGGGCCGCAACCCCAGCCCCAGGAGCCCAACCCCTGGGGGCCCCAACACCAGCTCCAGGGGCCCAACCCCTGAGCGCCCGAACCATCGCTCCAGGGGCCCAACCCCTGAGCGCCCGAACCATAGCTCTAGGGGCATAACACCTGGGGCCCAACACCAGCTCCAGGGACCCAACCCCTGGGGGCCCCAACAAAGGCTCCAGGGGCCCAACCCCGCAGCGCCCGAACCATAGCTCCAGGTGTCTAACCCCCGGGGGCTCCAACCCCAGCTCCAGGGGCCCAACCCCTGGGGGCCCCAACACCAGCTCCAAGGGCCCAACCCCTGAGCGCCCGAACCATAGCTCCAGGGGCCTAACCCCCGGGGGCCCCAACCCTAAGTCCAGGGGCCCAACCCTTGGGGCACTCGACCCCAGCTCCAGGGGCCCAACCCCTGAGCGCCCGAACTATAGCTCCAGGGGCCCAACCCCTGAGCTCCCGAACCATAGCTCCAGGGGTACAACCCCCGCGGGCTCCAGCCCCTGCTCCAGGGGTCCAACCCCTGAGTGCCCGAACCATAGCTGCAGGGGCCTAACCCCTGGGGGCCCCCACCCCAGCTCCAACGGACCAGCCCCTGAGCGCCCGAACCATAGCTCCGGGGGTCTAACCCCTGGGGGCCCCAACAACAGCCCCACGAGCCCAACCCCTGGGGGACCCACAACCAGATCCAGGGGCCCAACCCCTGAGCGCCCGAACCATCTCTCCAGGGGCCCAACCCCTGAGCGCCTGAACCATAGCTCCAGGGGCCTAATCCCTGGGGCCCCAACACCAGCTCCAGGGGCCCAACCCCTGGGGGCCCCAACACCAGCTCCAGGGGCCCAACCCCTGACCGCCCGAACCATAGCTCCAGGGGCCTAACCCCTGGGGGCCCCAACCCCAGGTCCAGGGGCCAAACCCCTGGAGCACTCGACCCCAGCTCCAGGGGCCCAACCCCTGAGCGCCCGAACCATAGCTCCAGGGGCCCAAACCCTGAGCGCCCAAACCATAGCTCCAGGGGCCTAACCCCTGGGGCCCCAACACCAGCTCCAGGGGCCCAACCCCTGGGGGCCCCAACACCAGCTCCAGGGGCCCAACCCCTGAGCGCCCGAACCATAGCTCCAGGGTCCTAACCCCTTGGGCCCCAAAACCAGCTCCAGGGGTCCAACCCCTCGGGGCCATAACACCAGCTCCAGGGGCCCAACCCGTGAGCGCCCGAACTATAGCTCCAGGGGCCTAATTCCTGGGGACCCCAAAACCAGCTCCAAGGGCCCAACCCCTGAGCGTCCGAACGATACCTCCAGGGGCCTAACCCCTGGGGGACCCAACACCAGCTCCAGTGGCCCAACCCCTGAGCGCCCGAACCATAGCTCCAGGGGCCTAAACCCTGGGGGCCCCCACCCCAGCTCCAGGGACCCAATCCCTGGGGCCCTCGACCGAAGCTCCAGAGGCCCAAACCCTGAGCGCCCGAACAATACCTCCAGGGGCCTAATCCCTGGGGGCCCCAACACCAGCTCCTCGGGCCCTGCCCCTGAGTGCCCGAACCCCAGCTATAATGGCCCAAAGCCTGAGCGCCCGAACCATAGCGCCAGGGGCCTAACCCCTGGGGCCCCAACACCAGCTCCACGGGCCCAACCCCTGGGAGCCCCAACACCAGCTCCAGGGGCCCAACCCCTGAGCGCCCGAACCATTGCTCCAGAGGCCTAACCCCTGGGGGCCCCAAACCCAACTCCACGGGCCCAACCCCAGACGGCCCCAACACCAGCTGCAGGGGCCCAACCCCTGAGAGCCCGAAACATAGCTTCAGGGGCCTAACCCCTGACAGCCCCAACACCAGCTCCAGGGGCCCAACCACTGAGTGCCCGAACCATAGCTCCAGAGGCCTAACCCCTGGGGGCCCCAAACCCAACTCCACGGGCCCAACCCCAGACGGCCCCAACACCAGCTCCAGGGGCCCAACCACTGAGCGCCCGAACCATAGCTCCAGGGGCCCAACCCCTAGGAGCCCCAACACCAGCTCTAGGGGCCCAACACCTGAGCGCCCGAACCATAGCTCCAGTGGCCTAACCCCTGGGGCCCCAACCCCAGCTCCATAGGCTCAACCCCAGACGGCCCCAACACCAGCTCCAGGGGCCCAACCCCTGAGAGCCCGAAACATAGCTCCAGAGGCCTAACCCCTGACAGCCCCAACACCAGCTCCAGGGGCCCAACCCCTGAGCGCCCGAACCAGAGCTCCAGGGGCCTAAACCCTAGGGCCCGAACACCAGCTCCAGGGGCCCAGCCCCTGGGGGTCCGAACACCAGTCCAGGGGCCGAACCCCTGAGCGCCCGAACCATAGCTCCAGGGGCCTACCCCTCGGGCCCCAACACCAGCTATAGGGGCCCAACCCCTGAGTGCCCGAACAATACCTCCAGGGTCCTAACCCCTGTGGGCCCCAACACCAGCTCCAGGGGTCCAAACCCTGAGCGCCCGAACCATAGCTGCAGGGGCCTAACCCCTGGGGGCCCTCACCCCAGCTGCAATAGCCCAACCCCTGAGCGCCGGAACCATAGCTCCAGGGGCCTAACGCCTGGGGGCCCCAACCCCAGCCCCAGGAGTCCAACCCCTGGGGGTCCCAACACCAGCTCCAGGGGCCCAACCCCTGAGCTCCCGAACCATAGCTCCAGGGGCCTAACCGCTGAGGCCCCAACACCAGCCCCAGGAGCCCAACCCCTGGGGGCCCCAACACCAGCTATACGGGCCCAACCCCTGAGCGCCCGAACAATACCTCCAGGGGCCTAACCCCTGTGGGCCCCAACACCAGCTCCAGGGGTCCAACCCCTGAGTGCCCGAACCATAGCTGCAGGGGCCTAACCTCTGGGGGACCCCACCCCAGCTCCAACGGCCCAACCCCTGAGCGCTGGAACAATAGCTCCAGGGGCCTAACCCCTGGGGGCCCCAACCCCAGCACCAGGAGCCCAACCCCTGGGGGCCCCAACACCAGCTCCAGGGGCCCAACCCTTGAGCTCCCGAACAATAGCTCCAGGGGTCTAACCCCTGGGGCCCCAACACCAGCTCCAGGGGCCCAACCCCTGGGGGCCCCAACACCAGCTCCAGGGGTCCAACCCCTGAGCGCCCGAAACATAGCTGCAGGGGCCTAACCCCTGGGGGCCCCCACCCAAGCTCCAATGGCCCAACCCCTGAGCGCCGAAACCATAGCTCCAGGGGCCTAACCCCTGGGTGCCCCAACCCCAGCCCCAGGAGCCCAACCCCTGGGGGCCCCAACAACAGCTCCAGGGGCCCAACACCTGAGCGCCCGAACCATCGCTCCAGGGGCCCAACCCCTGAGCGCCCGAACCATAGCTCCAGGGGCTTAACCCCTGGGGCCCCAACACCAGCTCCAGGGGTCCAACCCCTGGGGGCCCAAACACCAGCTCCAGGGGCCCAACCCCTGAGCGCCCGAACTATAGCTCCAGGAGCCTAATCCCTGAGGGCCCCAAAACCAGCTCCAAGGGCCCAACCCCTGGGGCCCTCGACCCCAGCTCCAGGGGTCCAACCCCTGAGCGCCCGTACCACAGCTCCAGGGGACTAACCCCTGGGGGCCGAAACCCCAGCTCCACTGGCCCAACCCCTGGGGGCCGCAACACGAGCTCCAGGGGCCCAACCCCTGAGCGCCCGAACCATAGCTCCAGGAGCCTAACCCCTGGGGCCCCAACACCAGCTCCAGGAGCCCAACCCCTGGGGCCCCAACACCAGCTCCAGGGGCCCAACCCCAGAGCGCCCTACCCATAGCTCCAGGGGCCCAACCCCTGGGGGCCCCAACACCAGCTCCAGGGGCCCAACCCCTCAGCGCCAGAACCATAGCTCAAGGGGCCTAATCCCTGGGGCCCCAACACCAGCTCCAGGGGCCCAACCCCTGGGGGCCCCAACACCAGCTCCAGGGGCCCAACCCCAGAGCGCCCTACCCATAGCTCCAGGGGCCTAACCTCTGGGGGCCTCAACCTCAGCTCCAGCGGCCCAACCCCTGGGGGCCCCAACACCAGCTCCAGGGGCCCAACCCCTGAGCGCCCGAACCATAGCTCCAGGTGCCTAACCCCCGGGGGCCCCAACCCCAGCTCCAGGGGCCCAACCCCTGGGGGCCCCAACACCAGCTCCAGGGTTGCAACCCGTGGGGGCCCTAAAACCAGCTTTAGGGGCCCAACCCCTGAGCGCTCGAACAATACCTCCAGGGGCCTAACCCCTGGGGGCCCGAACACCAGCTCCAGGGGCCCAACCCCTGAGCACTAGAACCATAGTTACAGGGGCCTAACCAATGGGGGCCCCCACCCCAACTCCATTGGCCCAAAACCTGAGCGCCCGAACCATAGCTCCAGGGGCCCAACCCCTGGGGGCCCCAACACCAGCTACAGGGGCCCAACCCCTGAACGCCCGAACCATAGCTCCTGGGGCCTAACCCCTGAGGCCCCAAGACCAACTCCAGGGGCCCAGCCCCTTGGGGCCCCAACACCAGTCCAGGGGCCCAACCCCTGAGCGCCCGAACAATACCTCCAGGGGCCCAACCCCTGGGGGCCCCAATACCAGCTCCAAGGGCCCAACCCTTGAGCGCCCGAACCATAGCTCTAGGGGCCTAACCCCCGGGGGCCCCAACCCCAGCTCCAGGGGCCCAACACTTGGGGCCCTCGACCCCAGCTCCAGGGGCCCAACCCCTGAGCGCCCGAAGCATAGCTCGAGGGGTCTAAAACCTCGGGGCCCAAACACCAGGTCCAGGGGCCCAACCCCTGAGCGCCCGAACAATACCTCCAGGGGTCTAACCCCTGTGGGCCCCAACACCAGCTCCAGGGGTCCAACCCCTGAGCGCCCGAACCATAGCTGCAGGGGCCTGACCGCTGGGGGACCCCACCCCAGCTCCAACGGCCCAACCCTTGAGCGCCAAAACCATAGCTCCAGGGGCCTAACCACTGGCGGCCCCAACCCCAGCCCCAGGAGTCCAACCCCTGGGGGCCCGAACACCAGCTCCAGGGGCCCAACCCCTGAGCGCCCGAACCATAGCTCCAGGGGCATAACCCCTGGGGCCCCAGCACCAGCTCCAGGGGCCCAACCCCTGGGGGCCCCAAGAAAGGCTCCAGGGGCCCAACCCTGCAGCGCCGGAACCATAGCTCCAGGTGTCTAACCCCCGGGGGCTCCAACCCCAGCTCCAGGGGCCCAACCCCTGGGGGCCCCAACACCAGCTCCAAGGGCCCAACCCTTGAGCGCCCGAACCATAGCTCCAGGGGCCTAAACCCCGGGGACCCCAACCCCCGCTCCAGGGGCCCAACCCTTGGGGCCCTCGACCCCAGCTCCAGGGGCCGAACCCCTGAGCGCCCGAACTATAGCTCCAGGGGCCCAACCCCTGAGCTCCCGAACCATAGCTCCAGGGGTATAACCCCCGGGGGCTCCAGCCCCAGCTCCAGGGGTCCAACCCCTGAGTGCTCGAACCATAGCTGCAGGGGCCTAACCCCTGGGGGACCCCACCCCAGCTCCAACGGCCCAACCCCTGAGCGCCCGAACCATAGCTCCAGGGGCCTAACCCCTGGGGGCCCCAACAACAGCCCCAGGAGCCCAACCCCTGGGGGCTCCAACACCAGCTCCAGGGGCCCAACCCCTGAGCGCCCGAACCATCGCTCCAGGGGCCCAACCCCTGAGCGCCTGAACCATAGCTCCAGGGGCCTAATCCCTGCGGCCCCAACACCAGCTCCAGGGGCCCAACCCCTGACCGCCCGAACCATAGCTCCAGGGGCCTAACCCCTGGGGGCCCCAACCCCAGGTGCAGGGGCCAAACCCCTGGAGCCCTCGACCCCAGCTCCAGGGGCCCAACCCCTGAGCGCCCGAACCATAGCTCCAGGGGCCCAACACCTGAGCTCCCGAACCATAGCTCCAGGGGCCTAACCCCTGGGGCCCCAACACCAGCTCCAGGGGCCCAACCCCTGGGGGCCCCAACACCAGCTCCAGGGGCCCAACCCCTGAGGGCCCGAACCATAGCTCCAGGGTCCTAACCCCTGGGGCCCCAACACCAGCTCCAGGGGTCCAACCCCTCGGGGCCATAACACCAGCTTCAGGGGCCCAACCCCTGAGCGCCTGAACCATAGCTCCAGGGGCCTAATCCCTGGGGACCCCAAAACCAGCTCCAAGGGCCCAACCCCTGAGCGTCCGAACGATACCTCCAGGGGCCTAACCCCTGGGGGACCCAACACCAACTCTAGGGACCCAACCCCTGAGCGCCCGAACCATAGCTCCAGAAGCCTAAACCCTGGGGGCCCCCACCCCAGCTCCAGGGGCCCAAACCCTGGGGCCCTCGACCCCAGCTGCAGAGGCCCAAACCCTCAGCGCCCGAACAATACCGCCAGGGGCCTAATCACTGGGGGCCCCAACACCAGCTGCTCGGGCCCTACCCCTGAGTGCCCAAACCAGAGCTCCAGGGGCCTAACCACTGGGGGCCCCCACCCCAGCTCGAAGGGCCCAACCCCTGAGCGCTCGAACCATAGTGCCAGGGGCCTAACCCCTGGGGCCCCAACACCAGCTCCACGGGCCCAACCCCTGGGAGCCCCAACACCAGCTCCAGGGGCCCAACCCCTGAGCGCCCGAACCATAGCTCCAGAGGCCTAACCCCTGGGGCCCCAAACCCAACTCCACGGGCCCAACCCCAGACGGCCCTAACACCAGCTCCAGGGGCCCAACCCCTGAGAGCCCAAAACATAGCTCCAGGGGCCCAACCCCTGACAGCCCCAACACCAGCTCCAGGAGGCCAGCCCCTGGAGGTCCGAACACCAGTCCAGGGGCCCAACCCCTGAGCGCCCGAAGCATAGCTCGAGGGGCCTAACCCCTCGGGGCCCCAACACCAGCTATAGGGGCCCAACCCCTGAGTGCCCGAACCATAGCTCCAGGGGCCTACCCCTGGGGCCCCCACACAAGCTCCAGGGGCCCAACCCCTAGGGGCCCCAACACCAGCTCCAGGGGCCCAACCCCTCAGCGCCCGAACCATAGCTCCAGGGGTCTAAACCCCGGGGGCTCCAACCCCAGCCCCAGGGGTCCAACCCCTGAGCGCCCGAACCATAGCTGCAGGGGCCTAACCCCTGGGGGCCCCCACCCAAGCTCCAACGGCCCAACCCCTGAGCGCCGGAACCATAGCTCCAGGGGCCTAACCCCTGGGGGCCGCAACCCCAGCCCCAGGAGCCCAACCCCTGGGGGCCCCAACACCAGCTCCAGGGGCCCAACCCCTGAGCGCCCGAACCATCGCTCCAGGGGCCCAACCCCTGAGCGCCCGAACCATAGCTCTAGGGGCATAACACCTGGGGCCCAACACCAGCTCCAGGGGCCCAACCCCTGGGGGCCCCAACAAAGGCTCCAGGGGCCCAACCCCGCAGCGCCCGAACCATAGCTCCAGGTGTCTAACCCCCGGGGGCTCCAACCCCAGCTCCAGGGGCCCAACCCCTGGGGGCCCCAACACCAGCTCCAAGGGCCCAACCCTTGAGCGCCCGAACCATAGCTCCAGGGGCCTAACCCCCGGGGGCCCCAACCCTAAGTCCAGGGGCCCAACCCTTGGGGCACTCGACCCCAGCTCCAGGGGCCCAACCCCTGAGTGCCCGAACTATAGCTCCAGGGGCCCAACCCCTGAGCTCCCGAACCAGAGCTCCAGGGGTACAACCCCCGCGGGCTCCAGCCCCTGCTCCAGGGGTCCAACCCCTGAGTGCCCGAACCATAGCTGCAGGGGCCTAACCCCTGGGGGCCCCCACCCCAGCTCCAACGGACCAGCCCCTGAGCGCCCGAACCATAGCTCCGGGGGTCTAACCCCTGGGGGCCCCAACAACAGCCCCACGAGCCCAACCCCTGGGGGACCCACAACCAGATCCAGGGGCCCAACCCCTGAGCGCCCGAACCATATCTCCAGGGGCCCAACCCCTGAGCGCCCGAACCATAGCTCCAGGGGCCTAATCCCTGGGGCCCCAACACCAGCTCCAGGGGCCCAACCCCTGGGGGCCCCAACCCCAGCTCCAGGGGCCCAACCCCTGACCGCCCGAACCATAGCTCCAGGGGCCTAACCCCTGGGGGCCCCAACCCCAGGTCCAGGGGCCAAACCCCTGGAGCACTCGACCCCAGCTCCAGGGGCCCAACCCCTGAGCGCCCGAACCATAGCTCCAGGGGCCCAAACCCTGAGCGCCCGAACCATAGCTCCAGGGGCCTAACCCCTGGGGCCCCAACACCAGCTCCAGGGGCCCAACCCCTGGGGGCCCCAACACCAGCTCCAGGGGCCCAACCCCTGAGCGCCCGAATCATAGCTCCAGGGTCCTAACCCCTTGGGCCCCAAAACCAGCTCCAGGGGTCCAACCCCTCGGGGCCATAACACCAGCTCCAGGGGCCCAACCCGTGAGCGCCCGAACTATAGCTCCAGGGGCCTAATCCCTGGGGACCCCAAAACCAGCTCCAAGGGCCCAACCCCTGAGCGTCCGAACGATACCTCCAGGGGCCTAACCCCTGGGGGACCCAACACCAGCTCCAGTGGCCCAACCCCTGAGCGCCCGAACCATAGCTCCAGGGGCCTAAACCCTGGGGGCCCCCACCCCAGCTCCAGGGACCCAATCCCTGGGGCCCTCGACCGAAGCTCCAGAGGCCCAAACCCTGAGCGCCCGAACAATACCTCCAGGGGCCTAATCCCTGGGGGCCCCAACACCAGCTCCTCGGGCCCTGCCCCTGAGTGCCCGAACCATAGCTCCAGGGGCCTAACCACTGGGGGACCCCACCCCAGCTATAATGGCCCAAAGCCTGAGCGCCCGAACCATAGCGCCAGGGGCCTAACCCCTGGGGCCCCAACACCAGCTCCACGGGCCCAACCCCTGGGAGCCCCAACACCAGCTCCAGGGGCCCAACCCCTGAGCGCCCGAACCATTGCTCCAGAGGCCTAACCCCTGGGGGCCCCAAACCCAACTCCACGGGCCCAACCCCAGACGGCCCCAACACCAGCTGCAGGGGCCCAACCCCTGAGAGCCCGAAACATAGCTTCAGGGGCCTAACCCCTGACAGCCCCAACACCAGCTCCAGGGGCCCAACCACTGAGCGCCCGAACCATAGCTCCAGAGGCCTAACCCCTGGGGGCCCCAAACCCAACTCCACGGGTCCAACCCCAGACGGCCCCAACACCAGCTCCAGGGGCCCAACCCCTGAGAGCCCGAAACATAGCTTCAGGGGCCCAACCCCTGACAGCACCAACACCAGCTCCAGGGGCCCAACCACTGAGCGCCCGAACCATAGCTCCAGGGGCCCAACCCCTAGGAGCCCCAACACCAGCTCTAGGGGCCCAACACCTGAGCGCCCGAACCATAGCTCCAGAGGCCTAACCCCTGGGGCCCCAACCCCAGCTCCATAGGCTCAACCCCAGACGGCCCCAACACCAGCTCCAGGGGCCCAACCCCTGAGAGCCCGAAACATAGCTCCAGAGGCCCAACCCCTGACAGCCCCAACACCAGCTCCAGGGGCCCAACCCCTGAGCGCCCGAACCAGAGCTCCAGGGGCCTAAACCCTGGGGCCCGAACACCAGCTCCAGGGGCCCAGCCCCTGGGGGTCCGAACACCAGTCCAGGGGCCGAACCCCTGAGCGCCCGAACCATAGCTCCAGGGGCCTACCCCTCGGGCCCCAACACCAGCTATAGGGGCCCAACCCCTGAGCGCCCGAACAATACCTCCAGGGTCCTAACCCCTGTGGGCCCCAACACCAGCTCCAGGGGTCCAAACCCTGAGCGCCCGAACCATAGCTGCAGGGGCCTAACCCCTGGGGGCCCTCACCCCAGCTGCAATAGCCCAACCCCTGAGCGCCGGAACCATAGCTCCAGGGGCCTAACGCCTGGGGGCCCCAACCCCAGCCCCAGGAGTCCAACCCCTGGGGGCCCCAACACCAGCTCCAGGGGCCCAACCCCTGAGCTCCCGAACCATAGCTCCAGGGGCCTAACCGCTGAGGCCCCAACACCAGCCCCAGGAGCCCAACCCCTGGGGGCCCCAACACCAGCTATACGGGCCCAACCCCTGAGCGCCCAAACAATACCTCCAGGGGCCTAACCCCTGTGGGCCCCAACACCAGCTCCAGGGGTCCAACCCCTGAGTGCCCGAACCATAGCTACAGGGGCCTAACCTCTGGGGGACCCCACCCCAGCTCCAACGGCCCAACCCCTGAGCGCTGGAACAATAGCTCCAGGGGTCTAACCCCTGGGGGCCCCAACCCCAGCACCAGGAGCCCAACCCCTGGGGGCCCCAACACCAGCTCCAGGGGCCCAACCCTTGAGCTCCCGAACCATAGCTCCAGGGGTCTAACCCCTGGGGCCCCAACACCAGCTCCAGGGGTCCAACCCCTGAGCGCCCGAAACATAGCTGCAGGGGCCTAACCCCTGGGGGCCCCAACACCAGCTCCAGGGGTCCAACCCCTGAGCGCCCGAAACATAGCTGCAGGGGCCTAACCCCTGGGGGCCCCCACCCAAGCTCCAATGGCCCAACCCCTGAGCGCCGAAACCATAGCTCCAGGGGCCTAACCCCTGGGTGCCCCAACCCCAGCCCCAGGAGCCCAACCCCTGGGGGCCCCAACAACAGCTCCAGGGGCCCAACACCTGAGCGCCCGAACCATCGCTCCAGGGGCCCAACCCCTGAGCGCCCGAACCATAGCTCCAGGGGCCTAACCCCTGGGGCCCCAACACCAGCTCCAGGGGTCCAACCCCTGGGGGCCCAAACACCAGCTCCAGGGGCCCAACCCCTCAGCGCCCGAACTATAGCTCCAGGAGCCTAATCCCTGAGGGCCCCAAAACCAGCTCCAAGGGCCCAACCCCTGGGGCCCTCGACCCCAGCTCCAGGGGTCCAACCCCTGAGCGCCCGTACCACAGCTCCAGGGGACTAACCCCTGGGGGCCGAAACCCCAGCTCCACTGGCCCAACCCCTGGGGGCCGCAACACGAGCTCCAGGGGCCCAACCCCTGGGGGCACCAACACCAGCTCCAAGGACCCAACCCCTGAGCGCCCGAAAAATACCTCCAGGGGCCTAACCCCTGGGGGCCCCAACACCAGCTCCAGGGGCCCAACCCCTGAGCGCCCGAACCATCGCTCCAGGGGCCCAACCCCTGAGCGCCCGAACCATAGCTCTAGGGGCATAACACCTGGGGCCCAACACCAGCTCCAGGGACCCAACCCCTGGGGGCCCCAACAAAGGCTCCAGGGGCCCAACCCCGCAGCGCCCGAACCATAGCTCCAGGTGTCTAACCCCCGGGGGCTCCAACCCCAGCTCCAGGGGCCCAACCCCTGGGGGCCCCAACACCAGCTCCAAGGGCCCAACCCTTGAGCGCCCGAACCATAGCTCCAGGGGCCTAACCCCCGGGGGCCCCAACCCTAAGTCCAGGGGCCCAACCCTTGGGGCACTCGACCCCAGCTCCAGGGGCCCAACCCCTGAGTGCCCGAACTATAGCTCCAGGGGCCCAACCCCTGAGCTCCCGAACCATAGCTCCAGGGGTACAACCCCCGGGGGCTCCAGCCCCTGCTCCAGGGGTCCAACCCCTGAGTGCCCGAACCATAGCTGCAGGGGCCTAACCCCTGGGGGCCCCCACCCCAGCTCCAACGGACCAACCCCTGAGCGCCCGAACCATAGCTCCAGGGGTCTAACCCCTGGGGGCCCCAACAACAGCCCCACGAGCCCAACCCCTGGGGGCCCCACAACCAGATCCAGGGGCCCAACCCCTGAGCGCCCGAACCATCTCTCCAGGGGCCCAACCCCTGAGCGCCTGAACCATAGCTCCAGGGGCCTAATCCCTGGGGCCCCAACACCAGCTCCAGGGGCCCAACCCCTGGGGGCCCCAACACCAGCTCCAGGGGCCCAACCCCTGACCGCCCGAACCATAGCTCCAGGGGCCTAACCCCTGGGGGCCCCAACCCCAGGTCCAGGGGCCAAACCCCTGGAGCACTCGACCCCAGCTCCAGGGGCCCAACCCCTGAGCGCCCGAACCATAGCTCCAGGGGCCCAACCCCTGAGCGCCCAAACCATAGCTCCAGGGGCCTAACCCCTGGGGCCCCAACACCAGCTCCAGGGGCCCAACCCCTGGGGGCCCCAACACCAGCTCCAGGGGCCCAACCCCTGAGCGCCCGAATCATAGCTCCAGGGTCCTAACCCCTTGGGCCCCAAAACCAGCTCCAGGGGTCCAACCCCTCGGGGCCATAACACCAGCTCCAGGGGCCCAACCCGTGAGCGCCCGAACTATAGCTCCAGGGGCCTAATCCCTGGGGACCCCAAAACCAGCTCCAAGGGCCCAACCCCTGAGCGTCCGAACGATACCTCCAGGGGCCTAACCCCTGGGGGACCCAACACCAGCTCTAGTGGCCCAACCCCTGAGCGCCCGAACCATAGCTCCAGGGGCCTAAACCCTGGGGGCCCCCACCCCAGCTCCAGGGACCCAATCCCTGGGGCCCTCGACCGAAGCTCCAGAGGCCCAAACCCTGAGCGCCCGAACAATACCTCCAGGGGCCTAATCCCTGGGGGCCCCAACACCAGCTCCTCGGGCCCTGCCCCTGAGTGCCCGAACCATAGCTCCAGGGGCCTAACCACTGGGGGACCCCACCCCAGCTATAATGGCCCAAAGCCTGAGCGCCCGAACCATAGCGCCAGGGGCCTAACCCCTGGGGCCCCAACACCAGCTCCACGGGCCCAACCCCTGGGAGCCCCAACACCAGCTCCAGGGGCCCAACCCCTGAGTGCCCGAACCATTGCTCCAGAGGCCTAACCCCTGGGGGCCCCAAACCCAACTCCACGGGCCCAACCCCAGACGGCCCCAACACCAGCTGCAGGGGCCCAACCCCTGAGAGCCCGAAACATAGCTTCAGGGGCCTAACCCCTGACAGCCCCAACACCAGCTCCAGGGGCCCAACCACTGAGCGCCCGAACCATAGCTCCAGAGGCCTAACCCCTGGGGGCCCCAAACCCAACTCCACGGGCCCAACCCCAGACGGCCCCAACACCAGCTCCAGGGGCCCAACCCCTGAGAGCCCGAAACATAGCTTCAGGGGCCCAACCCCTGACAGCCCCAACACCAGCTCCAGGGGCCCAACCACTGAGCGCCCGAACCATAGCTCCAGGGGCCCAACCCCTAGGAGCCCCAACACCAGCTCTAGGGGCCCAACACCTGAGCGCCCGAACCATAGCTCCAGAGGCCTAACCCCTGGGGCCCCAACCCCAGCTCCATAGGCTCAACCCCAGACGGCCCCAACACCAGCTCCAGGGGCCCAACCCCTGAGAGCCCGAAACATAGCTCCAGAGGCCCAACCCCTGACAGCCCCAACACCAGCTCCAGGGGCCCAACCCCTGAGCGCCCGAACCAGAGCTCCAGGGGCCTAAACCCTGGGGCCCGAACACCAGCTCCAGGGGCCCAGCCCCTGGGGGTCCGAACACCAGTCCAGGGGCCGAACCCCTGAGCGCCCGAACCATAGCTCCAGGGGCCTACCCCTCGGGCCCCAACACCAGCTATAGGGGCCCAACCCCTGAGCGCCCCGAACAATACCTCCAGGGTCCTAACCCCTGTGGGCCCCAACACCAGCTCCAGGGGTCCAAACCCTGAGCGCCCGAACCATAGCTGCAGGGGCCTAACCCCTGGGGGCCCTCACCCCAGCTGCAATAGCCCAACCCCTGAGCGCCGGAACCATAGCTCCAGGGGCCTAACGCCTGGGGGCCCCAACCCCAGCCCCAGGAGTCCAACCCCTGGGGGCCCCAACACCAGCTCCAGGGGCCCAACCCCTGAGCTCCCGAACCATAGCTCCAGGGGCCTAACCGCTGAGGCCCCAACACCAGCCCCAGGAGCCCAACCCCTGGGGGCCCCAACACCAGCTATACGGGCCCAACCCCTGAGCGCCCAAACAATACCTCCAGGGGCCTAACCCCTGTGGGCCCCAACACCAGCTCCAGGGGTCCAACCCCTGAGTGCCCGAACCATAGCTGCAGGGGCCTAACCTCTGGGGGACCCCACCCCAGCTCCAACGGCCCAACCCCTGAGCGCTGGAACAATAGCTCCAGGGGCCTAACCCCTGGGGGCCCCAACCCCAGCACCAGGAGCCCAACCCCTGGGGGCCCCAACACCAGCTCCAGGGGCCCAACCCTTGAGCTCCCGAACCATAGCTCCAGGGGTCTAACCCCTGGGGCCCCAACACCAGCTCCAGGGGTCCAACCCCTGAGCGCCCGAAACATAGCTGCAGGGGCCTAACCCCTGGGGGCCCCAACACCAGCTCCAGGGGTCCAACCCCTGAGCGCCCGAAACATAGCTGCAGGGGCCTAACCCCTGGGGGCCCCCACCCAAGCTCCAATGGCCCAACCCCTGAGCGCCGAAACCATAGCTCCAGGGGCCTAACCCCTGGGTGCCCCAACCCCAGCCCCAGGAGCCCAACCCCTGGGGGCCCCAACACCAGCTCCAGGGGCCCAACACCTGAGCGCCCGAACCATCGCTCCAGGGGCCCAACCCCTGAGCGCCCGAACCATAGCTCCAGGGGCCTAACCCCTGGGGCCCCAACACCAGCTCCAGGGGTCCAACCCCTGGGGGCCCAAACACCAGCTCCAGGGGCCCAACCCCTCAGCGCCCGAACCATAGCTCCAGGAGCCTAATCCCTGAGGGCCCCAAAACCAGCTCCAAGGGCCCAACCCCTGGGGCCCTCGACCCCAGCTCCAGGGGTCCAACCCCTGAGCGCCCGTACCACAGCTCCAGGGGACTAACCCCTGGGGGCCGAAACCCCAGCTCCACTGGCCCAACCCCTGGGGGCCGCAACACGAGCTCCAGGGGCCCAACCCCTGGGGGCACCAACACCAGCTCCAAGGACCCAACCCCTGAGCGCCCGAAAAATACCTCCAGGGGCCTAACCCCTGGGGGCCCCAACACCAGCTCCTCGGGCCCTACCCCTGAGTGCCCGAACCATAGCTCCAGGGGCCTAACCACTGGGGGCCCCCACCCCAGCTCCAAGGGCCCAACCCCTGAGCGTCCGAACCATAGCGCCAGGGGCCTAGCCCCTGGGGCCCCAACACCAGCTCCACGGGCCCAACCCCAGAGCTCCCGAACCATAGCTCCATGCAGGAAATGCTCTGTGCATGACCCTGCGTGACCACAAGGTGACACTATTGCTCCATGCGGGGAAATGCTCTGTGTATTACCCTGTGTGGCTACATGGTGTCACTGTTGCTCCATGCGGGAAAATGCTCTCTGCATTACCCTATGTGGCCACACGGTGTCAATCTTGCTGCATGCAGCAAATGCTCTGGGCATTACCCTGCATAGCAACACAGTGTTACTGTTGCTCCATGCGTGAAATGCTCTGGGCATTACTGTGATGGAGTGGGGACTGTCTGTGTGGGGGATGGGAGAGCAGGGGGTGACTTTAGCTCAGGGGCCCCAACACCAGCTCCAGGGGCCCAAACCCTGAGCGCCCAAAACATAGCTCCAGGGGCCTAACCCCTGGGGGCCCCAACACTAGCTCCAAAGGCCCAACGCCTGAGCACCCGAACAATACCTCCAGGGGCCTAACCCCTGGGGGACCCAACACCAGCTCCAGGGGCCCAACCCCTGAGCGCCCGAAGCATAGCTCGAGGGGCCTAAAACCTCGGGGCCCCAACACCAGCTCCAGGGGCCCAACCCCTGAGCGCCCGAACAATACCTCCAGGGGCCTAACCCCTTTGGGCCCCAACACCAGCTCCAGGGGTCCAACCCCTGAGCGCCCGAACGATAGCTGCAGGGGCCTAACCGCTGGGGGACCCCACCCCAGCTCCAACGGCCCAACCCCTGAGTGCCGGAACCATAGCTCCAGGGGCCTAACCCCTGGGGGCCCCAACCCCAGCCCCAGGAGACCAACCCCTGGGGGCCCCAACACCAGCTCCAGGGGCCCAACCCCTGAGCGCCCGAACCATAGCTCCAGGGGCCTAACCCCTGGGGCCCCAACACCAGCTCCAGGGGCCCAACCCCTGGGGGCCCCAACAAAGGCTACAGGGGCCCAACCCCTCAGCGCCCGAACCATAGCTCCAGGGGTATAACCGCCGTGGGCTCCAACCCGAGCTCCAGGGGCCGAACCCCTGGGGGCCCCAATACCAGCTCAAGGATCCCAATCCCTGAGCGCCCGAACCATACCTCCAGGGGCCTAACGCCCGGGGCCCAAACCACAGCTCCAGGGGCCCAACCCCTGCGGACCCCAACACCAAGTCCAGGAGCCCAAACCCTGAGAGCCCGAACCATAGCTCCAGGTGTCTAATCCCTGGGGGCCTCAACACCAGCTCCAAGGGCCCAACCCCTGAGCGCCCGAACCATAGCTCCAGGGGCCTAACCCCTGGGGGATCCCACCCCAGTTCGAAGGGCCCAACCTCTGAGCGCCCGGACCATAGCTCCAGGGGCCCAACCCTGAGCGCCCGAACCATAGCTCCAGGGGCCTAACCCCTCGGGCCCCAACACCAGCTCCAGGGCCCTAACCCCTTTGGGCCCCAACACCAGCTCCAGGGGCCCAACCCCTGAGAGCCAGAACCATATCTCCAGGGGCCTAACCCCTGGGGACCCGAACCCCAGCTCCAGGGGCCTAACCTCTGGGGGCCCCAACCCCAGTTCCAGGGGTCCAACCCCTGGGGGCCCCAACACCAGCTCCAGGGGCCCAACCCCTGAGCGCCCAAACCATAGCTCCAGGGGCCTAACCCCCGGGGGGCCAAACCCCAGCTCCAGGGGCCCAACCCCTGGGGGCCCCAACACCAGCTCCAGGGTTGCAACCCCTGAGCGCCCGAACCATTGCTCCAGGGGCCTAACCCCTGGCGCCCAAACACCAGCTCCAGGGGTCCAACCCGTGGGGGCCCTAACACCAGCTTCAGGGGCCCAACCCCTGAGCGCTTGAACAATACCTCCAGGGGCCGAACCCCTGGGGGCCCCAACACAAGCTCCAGGGACCCAACCCCTGAGCACTCGAAACATAGCTACAGGGGCCTAACCCCTCGGGGCCCCAACACCAGGTCCAGGGGCCCAACCCCTGAGCGCCCGAACCATAGCTCCAGGGGCCCAACCCCTGAGCGCCCGAACTATAGCTCCAGGGGCCTAACCCCTGTGGCCCCAACACCAGCTCCAGGGGCCCAAACCCTGGGGGCCCCAACACCAGCTCCAGGGGCCCAACCCCTGACCGCCCGAACCATAGCTCCAGGGGCCTAACCCCTGGGGGCCCCAACCGCAGGTCCAGGGGCCAAACCCCTGGAGCCCTCGACCCCAGCTCCAGGGGCCCAACCCCTGAGCGCCCGAACCATAGCTCCAGGGTCCTAACCCCTGGGGCCCCAACACCAGCTCCAGGGGTCCAACCCCTCGGGGCCATAACACCAGCTCCAGGGGCCCAACCCCTGAGCGCTCGAACCATAGCTCCAGGGGCCTAATCCCTGGGGACCCCAAAACCAGCTCCAAGGGCCCAACCCCTGAGCGTCCGAACGATACCTCCAGGGGTCTAACCCCTGGGGGACCCAACACCAACTCCAGGGACCCAACCCCTGAGCGCCCGAACCATAGCTCCAGGGGCCTAAACCCTGGGGGCCCTCGACCCCAGCTCCAGAGGCCCAAACCCTGAGCGCCCGAACAATACCTATAGGGGCCTAATCCCTGGGGGCCCCAACACCAGCTCCAAGGGCCCAACCCCTGAGTGCCCGAATCATAGCTCCAGGGGCCTAACCCCTGGGGCCCCAACACCAGCTCCACGGGCCCAACCCCTGGGAGCCCCAACACCAGCTCCAGGGGCCCAACCCCTGAGCGCCCGAACCATAGCTCCAGAGGCCTAACCCCTGGGGGCCCCAAACCCAACTCCACGGGCCCAACCCCAGACGGCCCAAACACCAGCTCCAGGGGCCCAACCCCTGAGAGCCCGAAACATAGCTCCAGGGGCCCAACCCCTGACAGCCCCAACACCAGCTCCAGGGGCCCAACCAATGAGCGCCGGAACCATAGCTCTAGGGGCCTAACCCCTGGGGGCCCCAACCCCAGCCCTAGGAGCCCAACCCCTGGGAGCCCCAACACCAGCTCCAGGGGCCCAACCCCTGAGCGCCCGAACCATAGCTCCAGGGGCATAACCCCTGGGGCCCCAACACCACCCCCGGGGGCTCCAACCCTAGCTCCAGGGGCCCAACCCCTGGGGGCCCCAACACCAGATCCAAGGGCCCAACCCTTGAGCGCCCGAACCATATCTCCAGTGTCATAACCCCCGGGGGCCCCAACCCCAGCTCCAGGGGCAAAACCCTTGGGGCCCTCGACCCCAGCTCCAGGGGCCCAACCCCTGAGCGCCCGAACTATAGCTCCAGGGGCCCAACCCCTGAGCTCCCGAACCATAGCTCCATGGGTATAACCGCCGGGGGCTCCAGCCCCAGCTCCAGGGGCCCAACCCCTGAGCGCCCGAACAATAGCTCCAGGGGCCTAAACCCTGGGGGCCCCCACCCCAGCTCCAGGGGCCGAAAACCTGGGGCCCTCGACCCCAGCTCCAGAGGCCCAAACCCTGAGCGCCCGAACAATACCTCCAGGGGCCTAATCCCTGGGGGCCCCAACAACAGCTCCTTGGGCCCTACCCCTGAGTGCCCGAACCATAGCTCCAGGGGCCTAACCACTGGGGGCCCTCACCCCAGCTCCAAGGGTCCAACCCCTGAGCGCCCGAACCATAGCGCCAGGGGCCTAACCCCTGGAGCCCCAACACCAGCTCCATGGTCTCAACCCCTGGGAGCCCCAAAACCAGCTCCAGGGGCCCAACCCCTGAGCGCCCGAGCCATAGCTCCAGAGGCCTAACCCCTGGGGGCCCCAAACCCAACTCCACGGGCCCAACACCAGACGGCCCCAACACCAGCTCCAGGGGCCCAACCCCTGAGAGCCCGAAACATAGCTTCAGGGGCCCAACCCCTGACAGCCCCAACACCAGCTAAAGGGGCCCAACCCCTGAGCGCCCGAACCATAACTCCAGGGGCCTAACCCCTGGGGCCCCAACACCAGCTCCAGGAGCCCAGCCCCTGGGGGTCCGAACACCAGTCCAGGGGCCCAACCCCTGAGCGCCCGAACCATAGCTCCAGGGGCCTAACCCCTCGGGGCCCCAACACCAGCTATAGGGGCCCAACCCCTGAGCGCCCGAACAATACCTCCAGGGGCCTAAGCCCTGTGGGCCCCAACACCAGCTCCAGGGGTCCAACCCCTGAGCGCCCGAACCATAGCTGCAGGGGCCTAACCTCTGGGGGACCCCACCCCAGCTCCAACGGCCCAACCCCTGAGCGCTGGAACAATAGCTCCAGGGGCCTAACCCCTGGGGGCCCCAAACCCAGCCCCAGGAGCCCAACCCCTGGGGGCCCCAACACCAGCTCCAGGGGCCCAACCCTTGAGCGCCCGAACCATAGCTCCAGGGGCCTAACCCCTGGGGCCCCAACACCAGCTCCAGGGGCCCAACCCCTGGGGGCCCCAACACCAGCTCCAGGGGCCCAACCCCTCAGCGCCCGAACCATAGCTCCAGGGGTCTAACCCCCGGGGGCTCCAACCCCAGCTCCAGGGGTCCAACCCCTGAGCGCCCGAACCATAGCTGCAGGGGCCTAACCCCTAGGGGCCCCCACCCAAGCTCCAATGGCCCAACCCCTGAGCGCCGGAACCATAGCTCCAGGGGCCTAACCCCCGGGGGCCCCAACCCCAGCCCCAGGAGCCCAACCCCTGGGGGCCCCAACACCAGCTCCAGGGGCCCAACCCCTGAGCGCCTGAACCATAACTACAGTGGCCTAATCTCTGGGGCCCCAACACCAGCTCCAGGGGCCCAACCCCTGGGGGTTCCAACACCAGCTCCAGGGGCCCAACCCGTGACCGCCCGAACCATAGCTCCAGGGGCCTAACGACTGGGGGCCCCAACCCCAGGTCCAGGGGCCAAACCCCTGGAGCCCTCGACCCCAGCTCCAGGGGCCCAACCCCTGAGCGCCCGAACCATAGCTCCAGGGGCCCAACCCCTGAGCGCCCGAACCATAGCTCCAGGGGCCTAACAACTGGTGCCCCTACACCAGCTCCAGGGGCCCAACCCCTGGGGGCCCCAACACCAGCTCCAGGGGCCCAACCCCTGAGCGCCCGAACCATAGCTCCAAGGTCCTAACCCCTGGGGCCACAACACCAGCTCCAGGGGTCCAACCCCTCGGGGCCATAACACCAGCTCCAGGGGCCCAACCCGTGAGTGCCCGAACCATAGCTCCAGGGGCCTAATCCCTGGGGACCCCAAAACCAGCTCCAAGGGCCCAACCCCTGAGCGTCCGAACGATAGCTCCAGGGGCCTAACCCCTGGGGTACCCAACACCATCGCCAGGGGCCCAACCCCTGAGCGCCCGAACCATATCTCCAGGAGCCTAAACCCTGGGGGCCCCCACCCCAGCTCCAGGGGCCCAACCCCTGGGGCCCTCGACCCCAGCTCCAGAGGCCCAAACGCTGAGCGCCAGAACAATACCTCCAGGGGCCTAATCCCTGGGGGCCCCAACACCAGCTACTCGGGTCCTACCCTTGAGTGCCCGAACCATAGCTCCAGGGGCCTAACCACTGGGGGCCCCCACCCCAGCTCCAAGGGCCCAACCCCTGAGCGCCCGAACCATAGTGCCAGGGGCCTAACCCCTGGGGGCCCCCACCCCAGCTCCACGGGCCCAACCCCTGGGAGCCCCAACACCAGCTCCAGGGGCCCAACCCCTGAGCGCCCAAGCCATAGCTCCAGAGGCCTAACCCCTGGGGGCCCCAAACCCAACTCCACGGGCCCAACACCAGACGGCCCCAACACCAGCTCCAGTGGCCCAACCCCTGAGAGCCCGAAACATAGCTTCAGGGGCCCAACCACTGACAGCCCCAACACCAGCTAAAGGGGCCCAACCCCTGAGCGCCCGAACCATAGCTCCAGGGGCCTAATCCATGGGGCCCCAACACCAGCTCCAGGAGCCCAGCCCCTGGGTGTCCGAACACCAGTGCAGGTGCCCAACCCCTGAGCGCCCGAAGCATAGCTCGAGGTGCCTAACCCCTCGGAGCCCCAACACCAGCTATAGGGGCCCAACCCCTGAGCGCTCGAACAAAACCTCCAGGGGCCTAACCCCTGTGGGCCCCAACACCAGCTCCAGGGGTCCAACACATGAGCGCCCGAACCATAGCTGCAGGGGCCTAACCTCTGGGGGACCCCACCCCAGCTCCAACGGCCAAACAACTGAGCGCTGGAACAATAGCTCCAGGGGCCTAACCCCTGGGGGCCCCAACCCCAGCCCCAGGAGCCCAACCCCTGGGGGCCCCAACACCAGCTCCAGGGGTCCAAACCTTGAGCGCCCTAACCATAGCTCTAGGGGCCTAACCCCTGGGGCCCCAACACCAGCTCCAGGGGCCCAACCCCTGGGGGCCCAAACACCAACTCCAGGGGCCGAACCCCTGAGCGCCCGAACCATCGCTCCAGGGGCCCAACCCCTGAGCGCCCGAACCATAGCTCCAGGGGCATAACCGCTGGGGTCCCAACACCAGCTCCAGGGGCCCAGCCCCTGAGCGCCCGAACCATAGCTCCAGGGGCCTAACACCTGGGGGCCCCAACCACAGCTCCAGGGGCCCAAACCCTGGGGGCCCCACCACCAGCTCCAGGGACCAAACCCCTGAGAGCCCGAACCATAGCTCCAGGGGCCTAATCCCTGGGGGCACAACACTAGCTCCAAGGACCCAACCCCTGAGCGCCCGAACAATAACTCCAGGGGCCTAATCCCTGGGGGCCCCAACACCAGCTCCTCGGGCCCTACCCCTGAGTGCCCGAACCATAGCTCCAGGGGCCTAACCACTGGGGGCCCCCACCCCAGCCCCAAGGGCCCAACCCCTGACCGCCCGAACCATAGCGCCAGGGGCCTAACCCCTGGGGCCCCAACACCAGCTCCACGGGCCCAACCCCTGGGAGCCCCAACACCAGCTCCAGGGGCCCAACCCCTGAGCGCCCGAGCCATAGCTCCAGAGGCCTAACCCCTGGGGGCCCCAAACCCAACTCCACGGGCCCAACCCCAGACGGCCCCAACACCAGCTCCAGGGGCCCAACCCCTGAGAGCCCGAAATATAGCTTCAGGGGCCCAGTCCCTGACAGCCCCAACACCAGCTAACGGGGCCCAACCCCTGAGCGCCCGAACCATAGCTCCAGGGGCCTAACCCCTGGGGCCCCAACACCAGCTCCAGGAGTCCAGCCCCTGGGAGTCCGAACTCCAGTCCAGAGGTCCAACCGCTGAGCGCCCGAAGCATAGCTCGAGGGGCCTAACCCCTCGGGGCCCCAACACCAGCTATAGGGGCCCAACCCCTGAGCGCCCAAACCATAGCTGCAGGGGCCTAACCTCTGGGGGACCCCACCACAGCTCCAACGGCCCAACCCCTGAGCGCTGGAACAATAGCTCCAGGGGCCTAACCCCTGGGGGCCCCAACCCCAGGCCCAGGAGCCCAACCCCTAGGGACCCCAAAACCAGCTCCAAGGGCCCAACCCCTGAGCGTCCGAACGATAGCTCCAGGGGCCTAACCCCTGGGGTACCCAACACCATCGCCAGGGGCCCAACCCCTGAGCGCCCGAACCATCGCTCCAGGGGCCTAAACCCTGGGGGCCCCCACCCCAGCTCCAGGGGCCCAACCCCTGGGGCCCTCGACCCCAGCTCCAGAGGCCCAAACCCTGAGCGCCAGAACAATACCTACAGGGGCCTAATCCCTGGGGGCCCCAACACCAGCTACTCGGGCCCTACCCCTGAGTGCCCGAACCATAGCTCCAGGGGCCTAACCACTGGGGACCCCCACCCCAGCTCCAAGGGCCCAACCCCTGAGCGCCCGAACCATAGTGCCAGGGGCCTAACCCCTGGGGGCCCCCACCCCAGCTCTACGGGCCCAACCCCTGGGAGCCCCAACACCAGCTCCAGGGGCCCAACCCCTGAGCGCCCAAGCCATAGCTCCAGAGGCCTAACCCCTGGGGGCCCCAAACCCAACTCCACGGGCCCAACCCCAGACGGCCCCAACACCAGCTCCAGGGGCCCAACCCCTGAGAGCCCGAAACATAGCTTCAGGGGCCCAACCCCTGACAGCCCCAACACCAGCTAAAGGGGCCCAACCCCTGAGCGCCCGAACCATAGCTCCAGGGGCCTAATCCATGGGGCCCCAACACCAGCCCCAGGAGCCCAGCCCCTGGGGGTCCGAACACCAGTCCAGGGGCCCAACCCCTGAGCGCCCGAAGCATAGCTCGAGGGGCCTAACCCCTCGGGGCCCCAACACCAGCTATAGGGGCCCAACCTCTGAGCGCCCGAACAATACCTCCAGGGGCCTAACCCCTGTGGGCCCCAACACCAGCTCCAGGGGTCCAACACATGAGCGCCCGAACCATAGCTGCAGGGGCCTAACCTCTGGGGGACCCCACCCCAGCTCCAACGGCCAAACAACTGAGCGCTGGAACAATAGCTCCAGGGGCCTAATCCCTGGGGTCCCAACACCAGCTCCAGGGGCCCAACCCCTGGGGGTTCCAACACCAGCTCCAGGGTCCCAACCCCTGAGCGCCCGAACCATAGCTCCAGGGGCCTAATCCCTGGGGGCACAACACCAGCTCCAAGGACCCAACACCTGAGCGCCCGAACAATACCTCCAGGGGCCTAATCCCTGGGGGCCCCAACTCCAGCTCCTCGGGCCCTACCCCTGAGTGCCCGAACCATGGCTCCAGGGGCCTAACCACTGGGGGCCCCCACAACAGCTCCAAGGGCCCAACCCTTGAGCGCCGAACCATAGCGCCAGGGGCCTAACCCCTGGGGCCTCAACACCAGCTCTACGGGCCCAACCCCTGGGAGCCCCAACACAAGCTCCAGGGGCCTAACACCTGAGCGCCCGAACCATAGCTCCAGAGGCCTAACCCCTGGGGCCCCAACCCCAGCTCCATAGGCCCAACCCCAGACGGCCCCAACACCAGCTCCAGGGGCCCAACCCCTGAGAGCCCGAAACATAGCTCCAGGGGCCCAACCCCTGACAGCCCCAACACCAGCTCCACGGGCCCAACCCCTGAGCGCCCGAACCATAGCTCCAGGGGCCTAACCCCTGGGGCCCCAACACCAGCTCCAGGGGCCCAGCCCCTGGGGGTCCGAACACCAGTCCAGGGGCCTAACCCCTGAGCGCCCGAAGCATAGCTTGAGGGGCCTACCCCTCGGGGCCCCAACACCAGCTATAGGGGCCCAACCCCTGAGCACCCGAACAATACCTCCAGGGTCCTAACCCCTGTGGGCCCCAACACCAGCTCCAGGGGTCCAACCCCTGAGCGCCCGAACCATAGCTGCAGGGGCCTAACCCCTGGGGGCCCACACCCCAGCTCCAATGGCCCAACCCCTGAGCGCCGGAACCATAGCTCCAGGGGCCTAACGCCTGGGGGCCCCAACCCCAGCCCCAGGAGCCCAAGCCCTGGGGGCCCCAACACCAGCTCCAGGGGTCCAACCCCTCAGCGCCCGAACCATACCTCCAGGGGTCTAACCCCCGGGGGCTCCAACCCCAGCTCCAGGGGTCCAACCCCTGAGCGCCCGAACTATAGCTGCAGGGGCCTAACCCCTGGGGGCCCCCACCCAAGCTCCAACGGCCCAACCCCTGAGCGCCGGAACCATAGCTCCAGGGGCCTAACCCCTGGGGGCCCCAGCCCCAGCCCCAGGAGCCCAACCCCTGGGGGCCCCAACACCAGCTCCAGGGGCCCAACCCCTGAGCACCCGAACCATCGCTCCAGGGGCCCAACCCCTGAGCGCCCGAACCATAGCTCCAGGGGCATAACCCCTGGGGTCCTAACACCAGCTCCAGAGGCCCAGCCCCTGGGGCCCCAACACCAGCTCCAGGGGCCCAACACCTGAGCGCCCGAACCATAGCTCCAGGGGCCTAACACCTGGGGGCCACAACCACAGCTCCAGGGGCCCAAACCCTGGGGGCCCCACCACCAGCTCCAGGAACCCAACCCCTGAGCGCCCGAACCATAGCTCCAGGGGCCTAATCCCTGGGGCCCCAACACCAGCTCCAGGGGCCCAACCCCTGGGGGTTCCAACACCAGCTCCAGGGTCCCAACCCCTGAGCGCCCGAACCATAGCTCCAGGGGCCTAATCCCTGGGGGCACAACACCAGCTCCAAGGACCCAACACCTGAGCGCCCGAACAATACCTCCAGGGGCCTAATCCCTGGGGGCCCCAACTCCAGCTCCTCGGGCCCTACCCCTGAGTGCCCGAACCATGGCTCCAGGGGCCTAACCACTGGGGGCCCCAACACCAGCTCCAGGGGCCTAACCCCTGGGGTCCCCAAACCCAACTCCACGGGCCCAACCCCAGACGGCCCCAACACCAGCTCCAGGGGCCCAACCCCTGAGAGCCCGAAACATAGCTCCAGGGGCCCAACCCCTGACAGCCGCAACACCAGCTCCAGGGGTCCAACCCCTGAGCGCCCGAACCATAGCTACAGGGGCCTAACCTCTGGGGGACCCCACCCCAGCTCCAACCGCCCAACCCCTGAGCGCTGGGACAATAGCTCCAGGGGCCTAACCCCTGGGGGCCCCAAATCCAGCCCCAGGAGCCCAACCCCTGGGGGCCCCAACACCAGCTCCAGGGGCCCAACCCTTGAGCTCCCGAACCATAGCTCCAGGGGCCTAACCCCTGGGGCCCCAACACCAGCTCCAGGGGCCCAACCCCTGGGGGCCCCAACACCAGCTCCAGGGGCCCAACCCCTCAGCGCCCGAACCATAGCTCCAGGGGTCTAACCCCCGGGGGCTCCAACCCCACTCCAGGGGTCCAACCCCTGAGGGCCCGAACCATAGCTGCAGGGGCCTAACCCCTGGGGGCGCCCACCCAAGCTCCAACGGCCCAACCCCTGAGCGCCGGAACCATAGCCAAAACCCCAGCTCCAGCAGGCCAACCCCTGGGGGTCCGAACCATAGCTCCAGGGGACTAACCCCTGGGGGCCCAACACCAGCTCCAGGAGCCCAACCCCTGGGGGCCCCAACACGAGCATCAGGGGCCCAACCCCTCAGCGCCAGAACCATAGCTCAAGGGGCCTAATCCCTTTGGCCCCAACACCAGCTCCAGTGGCCCAGCCCCTGGGGCCCCAACACGATCTCCAGGGGCCCAACACCTGAGCGCCCGAACCATAGCTCCAGGGGCCTAACCCCTGGGGGCCCCAACCACAGCTCCAGGTTCCCAAACCCTGGGGACTCCACCACCAGCTCAAGGGGCCCAAACCCTGAGTGCCCGAATCATAGCTCCAGGAGCCTAATCCCTGGGGCCCCAACACCAGCTCCAGGGGCCCAACCCCTGAGCGCCCAAAACATAGGTCCAGGGGCCTAACCCCTGGGGGCCGCAACACCAGCTCCAAGGGCCCAACGCCTGAGCGCCTGAACAATACCTCCAGGGGCCTAACCCCTGGGGGACCCAACACCAGCTCCAGGGGCCCAACCCTTGAGCGCCCGAACCATAGCCCCAGGGGCCCAACCCCTGAGCGCCTGAATCATAGCTCCAGGGGCCTAACCCCTGGGGCCCCAACACCAGCTCCATGGGCCCAGCCCCTGGGGCCCCAACACCAGCTCCAGGGGCACAACCCCTGAGCGCCGGAACCATAGCTCCAGGGGCCAAACCCCTGGGGGCCCCAACCACAGCTCCAGCGGCCCAAACCGTGGGGACCCCACCACCAGCACCAGGGGCCCAACCCCTGAGCGCCTGAACCATAGCTCCAGGGGCCTAATCCCTGGGGCCCCAACACCAGCTCAAGGGGCCCAACCCCTGGGGGCCCCAACACCAGCTCAAGGGTCCCAACCCCTGAGCGCCCGAACCATAGCTCCAGGGGCCTAATCCCTGGGGGCCCAACACCAGCTCCAAGGACCCAACGCCTGAGCGCCCGAACAATACCTCAAGGGGCCTAACCCCTGGGGGCCCCAACACCAGCTCCAGGGGTCCAACCCATGGGAGCCCTAACACCAGCTTCAGGGGCCCAACCCCTGAGCGCTCGAACAATACCTCCAGGGGCCTAACCCCTGGGGGACCCAACACCAGCTCCAGGGACCCAATCCCTGAGCACTCGAAACATAGCTACAGGGGCCTAACCCCTCGGGGCCCCAATACCAGCTCCAGGGGCCCACCCCCTGAGCGCCCGAACCATAGCTCCAGGGGCCAAACCCCTGAGCGACCGAACCATAGCTCCAGGGGCCTAACCGCTGTGGCCCCAACACCAGCTCCAGGGGCCCAACCCCTGGGGGCCCCAACACGAGCTCCAGGGGCCCAACCCCTGAGCGCCCGAACCATAGCTACAGGGGCCTAACCCCTGGGGCCCCAACACCAGCTCCAGGGGTCCAACCCCTAGGGGCCATAACACCAGCTCCAGGGGCCCAACCCCTGAGCGCCCGAACCATAGCTCCAGGGGCCTAATCCCTGGGGACCCCAAAACCAGCTCCAAAGGCCCAACCCCTGAGCGTCCGAACGATACCTCCAGGGGCCTAACCCCTGGGGGACCCAATACCAGCTCCAGGGGCCCAACATCTGAGCGCCCGAACCATAGCTCCAGGGGCCTAACCCCTGGGGGCACCCACCCCAGGTCCAGGGGCCCAACCCCTGGGGCCCTCGACCCCAGCTCCAGGGGCCCAAAACCTGAGCGCCCGTACCACAGTTCGAGGGGCCTAACCCCTGGGGGCCCAAACCCCAGCTCCAGCGGCCCAACCCCTGGGGGCCCCAACACCAGCTCCAGGGGCCCAACCCCTGAGCGCCCGAACCATAGGTCCAGGGGCCTAACCCCTGGGGGCCCCAACCCGAGCTCCAGGGGCCCAACCCCTGCGGGCCCCAACACAAGCTCCAGGGGCCCAAACCCTGAGCGCCCGAACCATAGCTCCAGGGGCCTAACCCCCGGGGGCCCCAACCCCAGCTCCAGGGACCCAAGCCCTGGGGGCCCCAACACCAGCTCCAGGGTTGCAACCCCTGAGCGCCCAAACCATAGCTCCAGGGGCCTAACCCCTGGAGGCCCCAACACCAGCTCCAAGGACCCAACCCCTGAGCGCCCGAACAATACCTCCAGGGGCCTAATCCCTGGGGCCCCAACACCAGCTGCAGAGGCCTAACCCCTGGGGGCCCCCACCCCGGCTCCAAGGGACCAACCCCAGAGCTCCCGAACCATAGCTCCATGCAGCAAATGCTCTGGGCATTACCCTGCATAGCAACACAGTGATACTGTTGCTCAATGCGTGAAATGCTCTGGGCATTACTGTGATGGAGTGGGGACTGTGTGTGCGGGGGATGGGAGAGCAGGGGGTGACTTTAGCTCAGGGGCCCCAACACCGGCTCCAGGGGCCCAACCCCTGAGCGCCCGAAACATAGCTCCAGGGGCCCAACCCCTGATCGCCTGAACCATAGCTCA
>NW_026114875.1:0-38332 GCF_025201925.1 Gopherus flavomarginatus | reverse complement strand
TTCGGCCCCTGGAGCTGTGGTTCAGGCGCTCAGGGGTTGGGCCCCTGGAGGTATGGTTCTTGCGCTCAGGGGTTGGCCCCTGGAGCTGGGGTTGGGGCCCCCGGGGTTTAGGCCCCTGGAGCTATGGTTCGGGCGCTCAGGGGTTGGGCCCCTGAAGCTGGGGTCGAGGGCCCCAGGGGTTGGGCCCCTGGGGCTGGGGTTGGGGCCCCCGGGGGTTAGGCCCCTGGAGCTATCGTTCGGGCGATCAGGGGTTAGGCCCTTGGAGCTGGGGTGGAGGCCCCCAGGGGTTAGGCCCCTGGAGCTATGATTCGGGCGCTCAGGGGTTGGACCCCTGGAGCTGGTGTTGGGGCCCCCAGGGGTTAGGCCCCTTGAGGTATTCTTCGGGCGCTCAGAGGTCGGGCCCGTGGAGCTGGTGTTGGGGCCCCCAGGTGTTAGGCCCCTTGAGCTATGGTTCGGGCACTCAGGGGTTGGTCCCCGGGAGCTGGTGTTGGGACGCCCAGGGATTGGGCCTCTGGAGCTGGTGTTGGGGCCCCCGGGGGTTAGGCCCCTGGAGCTATGGTTCAGACGCTCAGGGGTTGGGCCCCTGGAACTGGTAATGGGTCCACCAGGGGTTCGGCCCCTGGAGCTGGTGTTGGGACCCCCAATTTTTGGGCCCCTGGAGCTGGTGTTGGAGCCCCAGGGGTTAGCTCCCTGGAGCTAGGGTTCGGGCGCTCATGGTTTGGGCCCTTGGAGCTGGGGTTGGGGCCTCCAGGGGTTATGCCCCTGGAGCTATGGTTCGGGCACTCAGGGGTTGCGCCCGTGGAGCTGGTGTTGGGGCCGCCAGGGGTTAGGCCCCTGGAGCTATTGTTCGGGAGCTCAGGGGTTGGGTCCTTGGAGCTGGTGATGGGGCCCCCAGGGATTAGGCCCCTGGAGCTATGGTTCGGGCGCTCAGGGGTTGGGACCCTGGAGCTGGTGTTGGGGCCCCCAGGGGTTGGGCCCCTGGAGCTGGTGTTGGGGCCCCAGGGGTTAGGCCCCTGGAGCTATGGTTCGGGCGCTCAGGGGTTGGGCCGCTGGAGCTGGTGTTGGGGCCCCCAGGGGTTGGGCCCCTGGAGCTATGGTTAGGGCGCTCTGGGATTGGGCCCCTGGAGCTGGTGTTGGGGCCCCCAGGGGTTGGGCCGCTGGAGTTCGGGCCTCCGGGGGTTAGGCCCTGGAGCTATGGTTCGGGCGCTCAGGGGTTGGGCCCCTCGAGCTGGTGTTGGGGCCCCAAGGGGTTGGGCCGCTGCAGCTGGTGTTGGGGTCCGAGGGGTTAGGCCTCAGGTGCTATGGTTCGGGCGCTCAGGGGTTGGGCCCCTGGAGTTATGGTTCGGGCGCTCAGGGGTTGGGCCCTTGGAGCTGGGGAGGGGGCCCCCAGGTGTTAGGCCCCTGGAGTAATGGTTCGGGCGCTCAGGGGTTGGGCCCCTGGAGCAGGTGATGGGGCCGTCAGGGGTTGGGCCCCTGGAGCTATGGTTCGGGCGCAGAGGGGTTGGGCCCCTTCAGCTGGTGTTGGGGCCCCAGGGGTTGGGCCCCTGGAGCTGGGGTTGGGGCCCCTAGGGTTAGGCCCCTGGAGCTATGGTTCGGGCGCTCAGAGGCTTGGCCCCTGGAGCTGGTGTTGGGGCCCCCAGGGGTTGGGCCCCTGGACCTATTGTTGGGGCCCCAGGGGTTAGGGCATTTGAGCTATGGCTCAGGCGCTCAGGGGTTGGGCCCCTGGAGCTATGGTTCGGGCGCTCAGGGGTTGGGCCCCTGGAGCTGGTGTTGGGGCCCCCAGGGTTTAGGCATCTGGAGCTATGGTTCGGGCACTCAGGGGTTGGGCCCCTGGAACTGGTGTTTGGGCCCTAGAGGTTGGGCCCCTGGAGCTGGTGTTGGGGCCCCAGGGGTTAGGCCCCTGGAGCTATGGTTCGGGCGCTCTGGGGTTGGGCAACTGGAGTTTGTGTTGGGGCCCCCAGGTGTTGGGCCCCTGGAGCTGGGGTTGAAGTCCCGGGGGTTAGGCCCCTGGAGCTATGGTTCGGGCGCTCAGGGGTTGGGCCCCTGGAGCTGGTGTTCGGGCCCCAGGGGTTAGGCCCCGGAGCTATGGTTCGGGCGCTCAGGGGTTGGGCCCCTGGAGCTGGGGTTGAAGTCCCGGGGGTTAAGCCCCTGGAGCTATGGTTCGAGTGCTCAGGGGTTGGGCCCCTGGAGCTGGTGTTTGGGCCCCCAGGGGTTGGGAGCCTGGAGCTGGTGTTGGGGCCCCAGGGGTTAGGCCCTTGGAGGTATGGTTCGGGCGCTCAGGGGTTGGGCCCCTGCAGCTGTGGTTTGGGCGCTCAAGGGTTGGGCCCCTAGAGCTGGTGTTGGATCCCCCAGGTGTTGGGCCCCTGGACCTGGGGCTAGGGCCCCCAGGGGTTAGGCCCCTGGAGCTATGGTTCGGGCGTTCAGGTTTTGCGCCCTTGGAGCTGGGGTTGGGGCCCCCAGGGGTTAGGCCCCTGGAGCTATGGTTCGGGCGCTCAGGGGTTGGGGCCCTGGAGCTGGTGTTGGGACCCCAGGGGCTGGAAACCTGGAGCTGGTGTTGGGGCCCCACGGGTTAGGCCCCTGGAGCTATGGTTCGGGCGCTCAGGGGTTCGTCCCCTGGAGCTTGTGTTGGGGCCCCCAGGGGTTAGGCCCCTTTAGGTATTGTTCGGGCGCTCAGGTGTTGGGCCCTTGGAGGTGGTGTTGGAGCCCGCAGGGGTTAGGCCCCTGGAGCTTGGGTTCGGGGGCTCAGGGGTTGGGCCCCTGGAGCTGGGGTCGAGGGCCCCAGGGGTTGGCCCCTGGAGCTGGGGTTGGGTCCCTCGGGGGTTAGGCCCCTGGAGCTAAGGTTCGGGCGCTCAGGGGTTGGGCCCCTAGAGCTGGTGTTGAGGCCCCCAGGGGTTGGGCCCCTGGAGCTGAGGTTAGGGCCCCTAGGGTTAGGCTCCTGCAGCTATGGTTCAGGCGCTCAGGGGTTGGTCCCCGTAGTTGGTGTTGGGGCCCCCAGGGGTTGGGCCCCTGGAGCTGGTGTTGGTACCCCAGGGGTTAGGCCATTTGAGCTGTGGTTCAGGCGCTCAGGGGTTGGGCCCCTGGAGGTATGGTTCTTGCGCTCAGGGGTTGGTCCCCTGGAGCTGCTGTTGGGGCCCCCAGGGGTTAGACACCTGGAGGTATTGTTAGGGCGCTCAGGTGTTGGGCCCCTGGAGCTCGTGTTGGCGCCCCCAGGGGATTGGCCCCTGGAGCTATGGTTCTGGCGCTCAGGGATTGGGCCCCTGTAGCTGATGTTGGGGCCCCCAGGGGTTGGGCCCCTGGAGCTATGGTTCGGGCACTCTGGTGTTGGGCCCATTGAGCTGGTGTTGCGGCCCCCAGGGGTTGGACCCTTAGAGCTGGGGTTGGGGCCCCGGGGGTTAGGCCCCTGGAGCTATGGTTTGGGCTCTCAGGGGTTGAGGCCCTGGAGCTGGTGTTGGGGCCTTCTGCGGTTGGGCCCCTGGACTTGGTGTTCGGGCCCCCAGGGGTTGGAATCCCTGGAGCTCGTGTTGGGGCCCCAGGAGTTAGGCCCCTGGAGGTATGGTTCGGGTGCTCATGGATTGGGCCCCTGCAGCTGGTGTTGGGGCCCCCAGGGGTTGGGCCCCTGGAGCTATGGTTCGGGCGCTCACGGGTTGAGCTCCTGGTGCTGGGGTCAAGGGCCCCAGGGTTTGGACCCCTGGAGCTGGGGTTGGGGCCCCCTGGGGTTAGGCCCGTGGAGCTGTGGTTCGGACGCACACGGTTTGTGCCCCTAGAGCTGGTGTTGGGGTCCCCAGGGATTGGGCCCCTGGAGCTGGGGTTGGGGCCCCCAGGGGTTAGGCCACTGGAGCTATGGTTCGGGCGCTCAGGGGTTGGGCCCCTGGAGCTGTGGTTCGGGCGTTCAGGTTTTGCGCCCTTGGAGCTGGGGTAGGGGCCCCCACGGGTTAAGGCCCTGTAGCTATGGTTCGAGCGCTCAAGGGTTGGGGCCCTGGAGCTGGTGTTGGGGCCCCTGACCTAAAGCCACCCCCTGCTCTCCCATCCCCCACACAGACAGTCCCCACTCCATCACAGTAATGCCCAGAGCATTTCCTGCATGGAGCAAGAGTGACACCGTGTGTCCACATAGGGTAATGCACATAGCATTTCCCCGCATGGAGCAACAGTGACACCATGTGGTCAAGCAGGATAATACACAGATCATTTCCTGCTTGGAGCTATGGTTCGGGAACTCTGGGGTTGGGCCCCTGGAGCTGGTGTTGGGGCTCCCATGGGTTGGGGCCCTTGAGCTGGTGTTGGAGCCCCAGGGGTTAGGCCCCTGGCGCTATGGTGCGGGCGCTCAGGGGTTGGGCCCTTGGAGCTGGGGTGGGGGCCTCCAGGAGTTAGGCCCCTGGAGCTATGGTTCGGGCACTCAGGGGTTGGGCCCGTGGAGCTGGTGTTGGGGCCCTCAGGGGTTAGGCCCCTGGAGGTATTGTTCGGGCGCTCAGGGGTTGGGCCCCTTGAACTGCTGTTGGGGCCCCCAGGAGTTGGACCCCTGGAGCAGGGGTTGGGGCCCCGGGGGTTAGGCCCCTGGAGCTATGGTTCGGGCACTCAGGGGTTGGGCCCCTGGAGCTGGTGTTGGGGTCCCAGGGGTTAGGCCCCGGAGCTATGGTTCGGGCGCTCAGGGGTTGAGCCCCTGGAGCTGGGGTCGAGGGCCTCAGGGGTTGGTTCCCTGGAGCTGGGGTTGGAGCCCCCGGGGGTTAGGCCCCTGGATCTATGTTTCGGGCGCTTAGGGGTTGGGCCCCTGGAGTTGGTGTTGGGGCCCCCAGGGGTTGGGCCCCTGGAGCTGGGGTTGGGGCCCCTAGGGGTTAGGCCCCTGGAGCTATGGTTCGGGCACTCAGGGGTTGGGCCCCTGGAGCTATGGTTCAGGCTCTCAGGGTTGGGCCCCTGGACCTGGTGTTGGGGCCGCCAAGGGTTGGGCCCCTGGAGCAGGGGTTGGGGCCCCCAGGGGTTAGGCCCCGGGAGCTGGTGTTTGGGCACCAGGGGTTAGGCCCCTGGAGCAATGGTTCGGTCGCTCAGGTTTTGGGCTCTTGGAGCTGGTGTTGCGGCCCCCAGGGCTTGGGCCCCGGGAGCTGGTGTTGAGGCACCAGGGGTTAGGCCCCTGGAGCTATGGTTCGAGCGCTCAGGGGTTGGGCCCCTGGAGCTGGTGTTGGGGTCCCCAGGGGTTGGGCCCCTGGAGGTATTGTTCGGGAGCTCAGGGGTTGGGCCCCTGGAGCTGGGGTTGGGGCCCCCAGGCTTTAAGCCCCTGGAGCTATGGTTCGGGCTCTCAGGGGTTGGACCCCTGGAGCTGGTGTTGGGGCCCCCAGGGGTTGGGCCCCTGGAGCTGGTGTTGGGGCCCCGAGGGGTTGGGCCCCTGGAGCTGGGGTTGGGGTCCCCGGGGGTTAGGCCCCTAGAGCTATGGTTCGGGCGCTCAGGGGTTGGGCCCCTGGAGCTGGTCCTCGGGCCCCGAGGGTTTCGGCCCTTGGAGCTGGGGTTGGGGCCCCCGGGGGTTAGGCCCCTGGAACTATGGTTCGGACGCTTAGGATTTCTGTCCCTGGAGCTGGTGTTGGGGCTCCCATGGGTTGGGGACCTTGAGCTGGTGTTGGAGCCCCAGGGGTGTGGCCCCTGGCGCTATGGTTCGGGCACTCAGGTTTTGGGCCCGTGGAGCTGGTGTTGGGGCCCCCAGGGGTTAGGCCCCTGGAGGTATTGTTCGGGCGCTCAGGGGTTGGGCCCCTTGAACTGGTGTTGGGGCCCCCAGGGGTTGGACCCCTGGAGCTGGGGTTGGGGCCCCGGGGGTTAGGCCCCTGGAGCTATGGTTCGGGCACTCAGGGGTTGGGCCCCTGGAGCTGGTGTTGGGGTCCCAGGGGTTAGGCCCCGGAGCTATGGTTCGGGCGCTCAGGGGTTGAGCCCCTGGAGCTGGGGTCGAGGGCCTGAGGGGTTGGGTCCCTGGAGCTGGGGTTGGGGGCCCGGGGGTTAGGCCCCTGGATCTATGTTTCGGGCGCTCAGGGGTTGGGCCCCTGGAGCTATGGTTCGGGCGCTCAGGGTTGGGCCCCTCGAGCTGGTGTTGGGGCCGCCAAGGGTTGGGCCCCTGGAGCAGGGGTTGGGGCCCCCAGGGGTTAGGCCCCGGGAGCTGGTGTTTGGGCACCAGGGGTTAGGCCCCTGGAGCAATGGTTCGGTCGCTCAGGTTTTCGGCTCTTGGAGCTGGTGTTGGGGCCCCCAGGGTTTGGGCCCCGGGAGCTGGTGTTGAGGCACCAGGGGTTAGGCCCCTGGAGCTATGGTTCGAGCGCTCAGGGGTTGGGCCCCTGGAGCTGGTGTTGGGGCCCCCAGGGGTTGGGCCCCTGGAGCTGGTGTTGGGGCCCCAGGGGTTAGGCCCCTGGAGCTATTGTTCGGGTGCTCAGGGGTTGGGCCCCTGGAGCTATGGTTTGGGCGCTCAGGGTTTGGTCCCCTGGAGTTGGGGTCGAGGGCCCCAGGGGTTGGGCCCCTTGAGCTGGGGTTCGGGCCACCAGGGGTCAGGCCCCTGGAGCTGGGGTTGGGGCGCCGAGGGGTTAGGCCCCTGGAGCTATGGTTCGGGCGCTCAGGGGTTGGGCCCCTGCAGCTGGTGTTGGGGCCGTCAGGGGTTGGGCCCCTGGAGCTATGGTTCGGGCGCTCAGGGGTTGGGCCGCTGGAGCTGGGGTCGAGGGCCCCAGGGGTTGGGCCCCTTGAGCTGGGGTTGGGGGCTCCGGGGGTTAGGCCCCTGGAGCTATGGTTCGGGCGCTCAGGGGTTGGGCCGCTGGAGCTGGTGTTGGGGCACCCTGTTGTTAGGCCCCTGGAGGTATTGTTCGGGCGCTCAGGTGTTGGGCCCTTGGAGCTGGTGTTGGGGCCCCCAGGGGTTAGGCCCCTGGAGCTATGGTTCGGGCGCTCAGGGGTTGGGCCCCTGGAGCTGGTGTTGGGGCCCCCAGGGGTTGGAACCCTGGAGCTGGTGTTGGGGCTCCCGGGGGTTAGGCCCCTGGAGTTATAGTTCGGGCGCTCAGGGGTTGGGCCCCTGGAACTGGTGTTCAGGCCCCCAGGGGTTGGGCCCCTGGAGCTGGGGTTGGGACCCCCAGGGGTTAGGCCCCTGGAGCTATGGTTTGGGCGCTCAGGGGTTGGGCCCCTGGAATTGGTGTTGGGGCCCCCAGGGGTTTGGCCCCTGGAGCTGGTGTTGGAGCCCCAGGGGTTAGGTCCCTGGAGCTAGGGTTCGGGCGCTAAAGGGTTGGGCCCCTGGACCTATAGTTCGAGCGCTCAGTGGTTGGGCCCCTGGAGCTGGGGTAGAGGGCCCCAGGGGTTGGGCCCCTGGAGCTGTGGTTGGACCCCCGGGGGTTAGGCCCCTGGAGCTATGGTGCGGGCGCTCAGGGGTTAGGCCCCTGGAGCTGGGGTCGAGGGCCCCAGGGGTTGGGCCCCTGGAGCTGGGGTTGGGGCCCCCGGGGGTTAGGCCCCTGGAACTATGGTTCGGGCGCTCAGGGGTTGGGCCCCTGGATCTCGTTTTGGGGCCCCCTGGGGTTGGTCCCCCGGAGCTGGTGTTTGGTCCCCAGGGGTTAGGCCATTTGAGCAATGATTCAGGCGCTCAGGGGTTGAGCCCCTGGAGCTATGGTTCGGGCGCTCAGGGGTTGAGCCCCTGGAGCTATGGTTCGGGCGCTCTGGGTTTGGGGCCCTGGAGCTGGTGTTGGGGCCCCCAGGGGTTAGGCCCCTGGAGCTATGGTTCGGGCGCTCAGGGGTTGGGCCCTTTTAGCTTTGTTGGGGCCCCCAGGGGTTAGGCCCCTGGAGGTATTGTTCGGGCGCTCAGGTGTTGGGCCCTTGGAGCTGGTGTTGGAGCCCGCAGGGGTTAGGCCCCTAGAGCTTGGGTTCGGGGGCTCAGAGGTTGGGCCCCTGGAGCTATGGTTCGGGCGCTCAGTGGTTGGGCCCCTGGAGCTGGGGTCGAGGGCCCCAGGGGTTGGGCCCCTGGAGCTGGGGTTGGGGCCCTCGGGGGATGGGCCCCTGGAGCTGAGGTTAGGGCCCCTAGGGTTAGGCTCCTGCAGCTATGGTTCGGGCGCTCAGGGGTTGGGCCCCTTTAGCTGGTGTTGGGGCCCCCAGGGGTTAGGCCCCTGGAGGTATTGTTCGGGCGCTCAGGTGTTGGCCCCTGGAGCTGGTGTTGGGGTTCACAGGGGTTAGGGCTCTGGAGCTATGGTTCGGGCACTCAGGGTTTTGGCCCCTGTAGCTCGTGTTGGGGCCCCAGGGGTTGGGCCCCTGGAGCTGGTGTTGGGGCCCCAGGGGTTAGGCCCCTGGAGCTATGGTTCGGGCGCTCAGGGGTTGGGCCCCTGTAGCTGATCTTGGGGCCCCCAGGGGTTGCGCCCCTGGAGCTATGGTTCGGGTGCTCTGGGGTTGGGCCCCTTGAGCTGGTGTTGGGGCCCCCAGGGGTTGGACCCCTGGAGCTGGTGTTGGGGCCCCAGGGCTTAGGCCCCGGAGCTATGGTTCGGGCGCTCAGGGGTTGAGCCCGTGGAGCTGGGGTCGAGGGCCTCAGGGGTTAGGCCCCTGGAGCTGGTGTTGGGGCCCCCAGGGGTTGGGCCCCTGGAGCTGGGGTTTGGGCTCCTAGGGGTTAGGCCTCTGAAGCAATGGTTCGGGCGCTCAGGGGTTGGGCCCCTGGAGCTAGTGTTGGGGCCCCCAGGGGTTGGGCACCTGGAGCTATGATTTGGGCGCTCAGGAGTTGGGCCTCTGGAGCTGTTGTTGGGGCCCCCAGGGGTTGGGTTCCTGGAGCTGGTGTTGGGGCCCCAGGGGTTAGACCCTTGGAGCTATGGTTCGGGCGCTCAGGGGTTGGGCCCCTAAAGCTGGTGTTGGGGCCCCCAGGGGTTGGGCCCCTGTAGCTGGTGTTGGGGCCCCCAGGGGTTAGGCTCCTGGAGCTTTGGTTCAGGCGCTCAGGGGATGGGCCCCTGGAGCTGGTGTTGCGGTCCCAAGGGTTTGGTCCCCTGTAGCTGGTGTTGGGGCCCCAGGGGTTAGGCCCCTGGAGCTATGGTTCGGGCGCTCAGGGGTTGGGCCCCTGGAGCTGGGGTCGAGGGCCCCAGGGATTGGGCCCCTGGAGCTGGGGTTGGGGCCCCCGGGTGTTTGGCCCCTGGAGCTGGTGTTGGGGCCCCCAGGGGTTAGGCCCCTGGAGCTATGGTTCGGGCGCTCAGGGGTTTGGCCCTTGGAGCTGGGGTGGGGGCCCCTAGGTGTTAGGCCCCTGGAGCTATGGTTCGGGCGCTCAGGGGTTGGTCCCCTGGAGCTGGTGTTGGGACCCCAGGGGCTGGCAAGCTGGAGCTGGTGTTGGGGCCCCAGGGGTTAGGCCCCTGGAGCAATGGTTCGGGCGCTCAGGGGTTGGTCCCCTGGAGCTGGCGTTGGGGCCCCCAGGGGTTAGGCCCCTGGAGCTACGGTTCGGGCGCTCAGGGGTTGGGCCCCTTTAGCTGGTGTTGGGGCCCCCGGGGGTTAGGCCCCTGGAGGTATTGTTCGGGCGCTCAGGTGTTGGGACCTTGGAGCTGGTGTTGGAGCCCGCAGGGGTTAGGCCCCTGGAGCTTGGGTTCGGGGGCTCAGGGGTTGGGCCCCTGGAGCTATGTTTCGGGCGCTCAGTGGTTGGGCCCCTGGAGCTGGGGTCGAGGACCCCAGGGGTTGGGCCCCTGGAGCTGGGGTTGGGGCCCTCGGGGGTTAGGCCCCTGGAGCTATGGTTCGGGCGCTCAGGGGATGGGCCCCTGGAGCTGGTGTTGGGGCCCCCAGGGGTTGGGCCCCTGGAGCTGAGCTTAGGGCCCCTATGGTTAGGCTCCTGCAGCTATGGTTCAGGCGCTCAGGGGTTGGGACACGGAGCTGGTGTTGAGGCCCCCAGGGGTTGGGTCCCTGGAGCTGGTGTTGGGGTCCCAGGGGTTAGGCCATTTGAGCTATGGTTCAGGCGCTCAGGGGTTGGGCCCCTGGAGCTGTGATTCGGGCGCTCAGGGGTTGGGCCCCTGGAGCTGGTGTTGGGGCCCCCACGGGTAAGGCACCTGGAGATATTGTTCGGGCGCTCAGGGTTTGGGCCCCTGGAGCTGGTGTTGGGGCCCTAGGGGTTGGGCCCCTGGAGCTGGTGTTGGGGCCCCAGGGGTTAGTCCCCTGGAGCTATGGTTCGGGCGCTCAGGGGTTGGGCCCTTGTAGCTGATGTTGGGGCCCCCAGGGGTTGGGCCCCTGGAGCTATGGTTCGGGCGCTCTGGGGTTGGGCCCCTTGAGCTGGTGTTGGGGCCCCCAGGAGTTGGACCCCTGGAGCTGGTGTTAGGGCCGCAGGGCTTAGGCCCCGGAGCTATGGTTCGGGCGCTCAGTTGTTGAGCCCGTGGAGCTGGGGTCGAGGGTCTCAGGGGTTGGGCCCCTGGATCTGGTGTTGGGGCCCCCAGGGGTTGGGCCCCTGGAGCTGGGGTTGGGGCTCCTAGGGGTTAGGCCTCTGAAGCAATGGTTCGGGCGCTCAGGGGTTGGGCCCCTGGAGCTTGTGTTGGGGCTCCCAGGGGTTGGGCCCCTGGAGCTATGATTTGGGCGCTCAGGAGTTGGGCCTCTGGAGCTGTTGTTGGGGCCCCCAGGGGTTGGGTCCCTGGAGCTGGTGTTGGGGCCCCAGGGGTTAGGCCCCTGGAGCTGGGGTCGAGGGCCCCAGGGGTTGGGCCCCTGGAGCTGGGGTTGGGGCCCCTGGGTGTTTGGCCCCTGGAGCTGGTGTTGGGGCCCCCAGGGGTTAGGCCCCTGTAGCTATGGTTCGGGCGCTCAGGGGTTTGACCCTTGGAGCTGGGGTGGGGGCCCCCAGGTGTTAGGCCCCTGGAGCTATGGTTCGGGCGCTCAGGGGTTGGGCCCCTGGAGCTGGTGTTGGGACCCCAGGGGCTGGCAACCTGGAGCTGGTGTTGGGGCCCCAGGGGTTAGGCCCCTGGAGCAATGGTTCGGGCGCTCAGGGGTTGGTCCCCTGGAGCTGGTGTTGGGGCCCCCAGGGGTTAGGCCCCTGGAGCTATGGTTCGGGCGCTCAGGTGTTGGGCCCTTGGAGCTGGTGTTGGAGCCCGCAGGGGTTAGGCCCCTGGAGCTTGGGTTCGGTGGCTCAGGGGTTGGGCCCCTGGAGCTATGGTTCGGGCGCTCAGTGGTTGGGCCCCTGGAGCTGGGGTCGAGGACCCCAGGGGTTGGGCCCCTGGAGCTGGTGTTGGGGCCCCAGGGTTTAGTCCATTTGAGCTATGGTTCAGGCGCTCAGGGGTTGGACCCCTGGAGCTATGGTTAGGGCGCTCAGGGGTTGGGCCCCTGGAGCTGGTGTTGGGGCCCCCACGGGTTAGGCACCTGGAGATATTGTTCGGGCGCTCAGGGTTTGGGCCCCTGGAGCTGGTGTTGGGGCCCCAGGGGTTGGGCCCCTGGAGCTGGTGTTGGGGCCCCAGGGGTTAGGCCCCTTTAGCTATGGTTCGGGCGCTCAGGGGTTGGGCCCCTGTAGCTGATGTTGGGGCCCCCAGGCGTTGGGCCCCTGGAGCTATGGTTCGGGCGCTCAGGGGTTGGTCCCCTGGAGCTGGTGTTGGGACCCCAGGGGCTGGCAACCTGGAGCTGGTGTTGGGGCCCCAGGGGTTAGGCCCCTGGAGCAATGGTTCGGGCGCTCAGGGGTTGGTCCCCTGGAGCTGGTGTTGGGGCCCCCAGGGGTTAGGCCCCTGGAGCTACGGTTCGGGCGCTCAGGGGTTGGGCCCCTTTAGCTGGTGTTGGGGCCCCCAGGGGTTAGGCCCCTGGAGGTATTGTTCGGGCGCTCAGGTGTTGGGACCTTGGAGCTGGTGTTGGAGCCCGCAGGGGTTAGGCCCCTGGAGCTTGGGTTCGGGGGCTCAGGGGTTGGGCCCCTGGAGCTATGTTTCGGGCGCTCAGTGGTTGGGCCCCTGGAGCTGGGGTCGAGGACCCCAGGGGTTGGGCCCCTGGAGCTGAGCTTAGGGCCCCTATGGTTAGGCTCCTGCAGCTATGGTTCAGGCGCTCAGGGGTTGGGACACGGAGCTGGTGTTGAGGCCCCCAGGGGTTGGGTCCCTGGAGCTGGTGTTGGGGTCCCAGGGGTTAGGCCATTTGAGCTATGGTTCAGGCGCTCAGGGGTTGGGCCCCTGGAGCTGTGATTCGGGCGCTCAGGGGTTGGGCCCCTGGAGCTGGTGTTGGGGCCCCCACGGGTTAGGCACCTGGAGATATTGTTCGGGCGCTCAGGGTTTGGGCCCCTGGAGCTGGTGTTGGGGCCCTAGGGGTTGGGCCCCTGGAGCTGGTGTTGGGGCCCCAGGGGTTAGGCCCCTGGAGCTATGGTTCGGGCGCTCAGGGGTTGGGCCCTTGTAGCTGATGTTGGGGCCCCCAGGGGTTGGGCCCCTGGAGCTATGGTTCGGGCGCTCTGGGGTTGGGCCCCTTGAGCTGGTGTTGGGGCCCCCAGGAGTTGGACCCCTGGAGCTGGTGTTAGGGCCGCAGGGCTTAGGCCCCGGAGCTATGGTTCGGGCGCTCAGTTGTTGAGCCCGTGGAGCTGGGGTCGAGGGTCTCAGGGGTTGGGCCCCTGGAGCTGGTGTTGGGGCCCCCAGGGGTTGGGCCCCTGGAGCTGGGGTTGGGGCTCCTAGGGGTTAGGCCTCTGAAGCAATGGTTCGGGCGCTCAGGGGTTGGGCCCCTGGAGCTTGTGTTGGGGCTCCCAGGGGTTGGGCCCCTGGAGCTATGATTTGGGCGCTCAGGAGTTGGGCCTCTGGAGCTGTTGTTGGGGCCCCCAGGGGTTGGGTCCCTGGAGCTGGTGTTGGGGCCCCAGGGGTTAGGCCCCTGGAGCTGGGGTCGAGGGCCCCAGGGATTGGGCCCCTGGAGCTGGGGTTGGGGCCCCTGGGTGTTTGGCCCCTGGAGCTGGTGTTGGGGCCCCCAGGGGTTAGGCCCCTGTAGCTATGGTTCGGGCGCTCAGGGGTTTGACCCTTGGAGCTGGGGTGGGGGCCCCCAGGTGTTAGGCCCCTGGAGCTATGGTTCGGGCGCTCAGGGGTTGGGCCCCTGGAGCTGGTGTTGGGACCCCAGGGGCTGGCAACCTGGAGCTGGTGTTGGGGCCCCAGGGGTTAGGCCCCTGGAGCAATGGTTCGGGCGCTCAGGGGTTGGTCCCCTGGAGCTGGTGTTGGGGCCCCCAGGGGTTAGGCCCCTGGAGCTATGGTTCGGGCGCTCAGGTGTTGGGCCCTTGGAGCTGGTGTTGGAGCCCGCAGGGGTTAGGCCCCTGGAGCTTGGGTTCGGGGGCTCAGGGGTTGGGCCCCTGGAGCTATGGTTCGGGCGCTCAGTGGTTGGGCCCCTGGAGCTGGGGTCGAGGACCCCAGGGGTTGGGCCCCTGGAGCTGGTGTTGGGGCCCTCGGGGGTTAGGCCCCTGGAGCTATGATTCGGGCGCTCAGGGGTTGGGTCCCTGGAGCTGAGGTTAGGGCCCCCAGGGGTTGGGTCCCTGGAGCTGGTGTTGGGGCCCCAGGGTTTAGTCCATTTGAGCTATGGTTCAGGCGCTCGGGGGTTGGACCCCTGGAGCTATGGTTAGGGCGCTCAGGGGTTGGGCCCCTGGAGCTGGTGTTGGGGCCCCCACGGGTTAGGCACCTGGAGATATTGTTCGGGCGCTCAGGGTTTGGGCCCCTGGAGCTGGTGTTGGGGCCCCAGGGGTTGGGCCCCTGGAGCTGGTGTTGGGGCCCCAGGGGTTAGGCCCCTGGAGCTATGGTTCGGGCGCTCAGGGGTTGGGCCCCTGTAGCTGATGTTGGGGCCCCCAGGCGTTGGGCCCCTGGAGCTATGGTTCGGGCGCTCTGGGGTTGGGCCCCTTGAGCTGGTGTTGGGGCCCCCAGGGGTTGGACCCCTGGAGCTGGTGTTGGGGCTGTAGGGCTTAGGCCCCGGATCTTTGGTTCGGGCGCTCAGGGGTTGAGCCCGTGGAGCTGGGGTCGAGGGCCTTAGGGGTTGGGCCCCTGGAGCTGGTGTTGGGGCCCCCAGGGATTGGGCCCCTGGAGCTGGGGTTGGGGCTCCTGGGGTTAGGCCCCTGGAGCTATGGTTCGGACGCTTAGGGGTTCTGCCCCTGGAGCTGGTGTTGAGGCCTCCAGGGGTTGGGCCCCTGGAGCTGGGATTGGGGCCCCCACTGGTTAGGCCACTGGAGCTATGGTTTGGGCTCTCAGGGTTTGGGCCCCTGGAGTTGGTGTTGGGGCCCCCAGCGGTAGGGCCCCTGGAGCTCGTGTTGGGGCCCCAGGGGTTAGGCCCCTGGAGCAATGGTTCGGGCGCTCAGGGGTTGGTCCCCTGGAGCTGGTGTTGGGGCCCTCGGGGGTTAGGCCCCTGGAGCTATGGTTCGGGCGCTCAGGGGTTGGGCCCCTGGAGCTGAGGTTAGGGCCCCCAGGGGTTGGGTCCCTGGAGCTGGTGTTGGGGCCCCAGGGTTTAGTCCATTTGAGCTATGGTTCAGGCGCTCAGGGGTTGGGCCCCTGGAGCTATGGTTCGGGCGCTCAGGGGTTGGGCCCCTGGCGCTGTGATTCGGGCGCTCAGAGGTTGGACCCCTGGAACTATGGTGAGGGCGCTCAGGGGTTGGGCCCCTGGAGCTGGTGTTGGGGCCCCCACGGGTTAGGCAGCTGGAGATATTGTTCGGGCGCTCAGGGTTTGGGCCCCTGGAGCTGGTGTTGGAGCCCCAGGGGTTGGGCCCCTGGAGCTGGTGTTGGGGCCCCAGGGGTTAGGCCCCTGGAGCTATGGTTCGGGCGCTCAGGGGTTGGGCCCCTGTAGCTGATGTTGGGGCCCCCAGGCGTTGGGCCCCTGGAGCTATGGTTCGGGCGCTCTGGGGTTGGGCCCCTTGAGCTGGTGTTGGGGCCCCCAGGGGTTGGACCCCTGGAGCTGGTGTTGGGGCTGCAGGGGTTAGGCCCCGGAGCTTTGGTTCGGGCGCTCAGGGGTTGAGCCCGTGGAGCTGGGGTCGAGGGCCTCAGGGGTTGGGCCCCTGGAGTTGGTGTTGGGGCCCCCAGGGGTTGGGCCCCTGGAGCTGGGGTTGGGGCTCCTGGGGGTTAGGCCTCTGAAGCAATGGTTCGGGCGCTCAGGGGTTGGGCCCCTGGAGCTAGTGTTGGGGCCCCCAGGGGTTGGGCCCCTGGGGCTATGAGTTGGGCGCTCAGGAGTTGGGCCTCTGGAGCTGTTGTTGGGGCCCCCAGGGGTTGGGTCCCTGGAGCTGGGGTTGGGGCCCCGGGGGTTAGGCCCCTGGAGCTATGGTTCGGACGCTTAGGGGTTCTGCCCCTGGAGCTGGTGTTGAGGCCTCCAGGGGTTGGGCCCCTGGAGCTGGGGTTGGGGCCCCCACTGGTTAGGCCACTGGAGCTATGGGTTGGGCTCTCAGGGGTTGGGCCCCTGGAGTTGGTGTTGGGGCCCCCAGCGGTTGGGCCCCTGGAGCTCGTGTTGGGGCCCCAGGGGTTAGGCCCCTGGAGCAATGGTTCGGGCGCTCAGGGGTTGGTCCCCTGGAGCTGGTGTTGGGGCCCCCAGGGGTTAGGCCCCTGGAGCTTGGGTTCGGGGGCTCAGGGGTTGGGCCCCTGGAGCTATGGTTCGGGCGCTCAGTGGTTGGGCCCCTGGAGCTGGGGTCGAGGACCCCAGGGTTTGGGCCCCTGGAGCTGGGGTTGGGGCCCTCGGGGGTTAGGCCCCTGGAGCTATGGTTCGGGCGCTCAGGGGTTGGGCCCCTGGAGCTGAGGTTAGGGCCCCTAGGGTTAGGCTCCTGCAGCTATGGTTCAGGCGCTCAGGGGTTGGGACCCGGAGCTGGTGTTGGGGCCCCCAGGGGTTGGGTCCCTGGAGCTGGTGTTGGGGCCCCAGGGTTTAGGCCATTTGAGCTATGGTTCAGGCGCTCAGTGGTTGGGCCCCTGGAGCTATGGTTCGGGCGCTCAGCGGTTGGGCCCCTGGCGCTGTGATTCGGGCGCTCAGGTGTTGGACCCCTGGAGCTATGGTTAGGGCGCTCAGGGGTTGGGCCCCTGGAGCTGGTGTTGGGGCCCCCACGGGTTAGGCACCTGGAGATATTGTTCGGGCGCTCAGGGTTTGGGCCCCTGGAGCTGGTGTTGGGGCCCCAGGGGTTGGGCCCCTGGAACTGGTGTTGGGGCCCCAGGGGTTAGGCCCCTGGAGCTATGGTTCGGGCGCTCAGGGGTTGGGCCCCTGTAGCTGATGTTGGGGCCCCCAGGCGTTGGGCCCCTGGAGGTATGGTTCGGGCGCTCTGGGGTTGGGCCCCTTGAGCTGGTGTTGGGGCCCCCAGGGGTTGGACCCCTGGAGCTGGTGTTGGGGCTGCAGGGCTTAGACCCCGGAGCTTTGGTTCGGGCGCTCAGGGGTTGAGCCCGTGGAGCTGGGGTCGAGGGCCTCAGGGGTTGGGCCCCTGGAGCTGGTGTTGGGGCCCCCAGGGGTTGGGCCCCTGGAGCTGGGGTTGGGGCTCCTAGGGGTTAGGCCTCTGAAGCAATGGTTCGGGCGCTCAGGGGTTGGGCCCCTGGAGCTAGTGTTGGGGCCCCCAGGGGTTGGGCCCCTGGAGCTATGATTTGGGCGCTCAGGAGTTGGGCCTCTGGAGCTGTTGTTGGGGCCCCTAGGGTTAGGCTCCTGCAGCTATGGTTCAGGCGCTCAGGGGTTGGGACCCGGAGCTGGTGTTGGGGCCCCCAGGGGTTGGGTCCCTGGAGCTGGTGTTGGGGCCCCAGGGTTTAGGCCATTTGAGCTATGGTTCAGGCGCTCAGGGGTTGGGCCCCTGGTGCTATGGTTCGGGCGCTCAGGGGTTGGGCCCCTGGCGCTCTGATTCGGGCGCTCAGGGGTTGGACCCCTGGAGCTATGGTTAGGGCGCTCAGGGTTTGGGCCCCTGGAGCTGGTGTTGGGGCCCCAGGGGTTGGGCCCCTGGAGCTGGTGTTGGGGCCCCAGGGGTTAGGCCCCTGGAGCTATGGTTCGGGCGCTCAGGGGTTGGGCCCCTGTAGCTGATGTTGGGGCCCCCAGGCGTTGGGCCCCTGGAGCTATGGTTCGGGCGCTCTGGGGTTGGGCCCCTTGAGCTGGTGTTGGGGCCCCCAGGGGTTGGACCCCTGGAGCTGGTGTTGGGGCTGCAGGGCTTAGGCCCCGGAGCTTTGGTTCGGGCGCTCACGGGTTGAGCCCGTGGAGCTGGGGTCGAGGGCCTCAGGGGTTCGGCCCCTGGAGCTGGTGTTGGGGCCCCCAGGGGTTGGGCCCCTGGAGCTGGGGTTGGGGCTCCTAGGGGTTAGGCCTCTGAAGCAATGGTTCGGGCGCTCAGGGGTTGGGCCCCTGGAGCTATGATTTGGGCGCTCAGTAGTTGGGCCTCTGGAGCTGTTGTTGGGGCCCCCAGGGGTTGGGTCCCTGGAGCTGGGGTTGGGGCCCCGGGGGTTAGGCCCCTGGAGCTATGGTTCGGACGCTTAGGGGTTCTGCCCCTGGAGCTGGTGTTGAGGCCTCCAGGGGTTGGGCCCCTGGAGCTGGGGTTGGGGCCCCCACTGGTTAGGCCACTGGAGCTATGGTTTGGGCTCTCAGGGGTTGGGCCCCTGGAGTTGGTGTTGGGGCCCCCAGCGGTTGGGCCTCTGGAGCTCGTGTTGGGGCCCCAGGGGTTAGGCCCCTGGAGGTATGGTTTGGATGCTCATGGGTTGGGCCCCTGGATCTGGTGTTGGGGACCCCAGGGGTTGGGCCCCTGGAGCTATGGTACGGTCGCTCAGGGGTTGGGCCCCTGGAGCTATGGTTCGGGCGCTCACGGGTTGGGCTCCTAGAGCTGGGGTCAAGGGCCCCAGGGTTTGGAACCCTGGAGCTGGGGTTGGTGCCCCCAGGGGATAGGCCCGTGGAGCTGTGGTTCGGACGCTCACGGGTTGTGCCCCTGGAGCTGGTGTTGGGGTCCCCAGGGGTTGGGCCCCTGGAGCTTGGGTTGGGGCTCCCAGGAGTTGGGCCCCTGGAGTTGGTGTTGGGGCCCCAGGGGTTAGGCCTCTGGCGCTATGGTGCGGGCGCTCAGGGGTTGGGCCCTTGGATCTGTGGTGGGTTTCCCCAGGGGTTAGGCCCCTGGAGCTATGGTTCGGGCACTCAGGGGTTGGGCCCGTGGAGCTGGTGTTGGGGCCCCCAGGGGTTAGGCCCCTGGAGGTATTTTTCGGGCGCTCAGGGGTTGGGCCCCTTGAACTAACCCCCGGGGGCCCCAACACCAGCTCCAGGGGCCTAACCCCTGAGCGCCCGAACCATAGCTCCAGGGGCCTAACCCCTGGGGCCCCAACACCAGCTCCAGGAGTCCAACCCCTGGGGGCCCCAACACCGGCTCCAGGGGCCCAACCCCTGAGCGCCCGAACCATAGCTCCACGGGCGTAACCCCTAGGGGCCACACACCGAGCTCCAGGGGCCCAAACCCTGGGGGCCCCAACACCAGCTCCAGGGGCCCAACCCCTGAGTGCCTGAACCATAGCTCCAGGCGCCCAACCCCTGAGCGCCCGAACCATAGCTCCAGGGGCCTAACCCCTGGGGGCCCCAACCCCAGCCCCAAGAGCCCAACCCCTGGGGGCCCCAACACCAGCTCCAGGGGCCCAACCCCTGAGTGCCCGAACCATTGCTCCAGGGGCCCAACCCCTGAGCGCCTCAACCATAGCTCCAGGGGCCTAACCCCTGGGGCCCCAACACCAGCTCCAGGGGCCAACCCCCAGGGGGCCCAAACACCAGCTCCAGGGGCCCATCCCCTGAGCGCCTGAATCATAGTTCCAGGGGCCTAACCCCCTAGGGGTCCGAACGGCAGCTCCAGGGGCCCAACCCCTGGGGGCCCCAACACCAGCTCCAGGGGCCCAACCCCTGAGCGCCTGAACCATAGCTCCAGGGGCCTAACCCATGGGGGCCCCAACCCCAGCTCCAGGGGCCCAACCCCTGGGGGCTCCAACACCAGCTCCAGGGGCCCAACCCCTGAGCACCCGAACCATAGCTCCAGGGGCCTAACCCCAAGGGTTCCAAACCCAGCTCCAGGTGCCCAGCCCCTGGGGGGCCCCAACACCAGCTCCAGGGGCCCAAACACTGAGCGCCCGACCCATAGCTCCAGGGGCCTAACCCCCGGGGGACCCAACCCCAGCTCCAGGGTCTCAACCCCTGAGCGCCCGAACCATAGCTCCAGGGGCCTAACCCCCGGGAGCCCCAACACAAGCTCTAGGGGCAGAACCCCTGAGCGCCCGAACCATAGCTCCAGGGGCCTAACCCCTGGGGCCCCAACACCAGCTCCAGGGGCCCAACCTCTAGGGCCCCAACACCAGCTCCAGCGGCCCAGTCCCTGAGTGCCCGAACCATAGCTCCAGGGGCCTAATTCCTGGGGGCCCCAACCCCAGCTCCAGGGGCCCAACACCTGAGCGCCCGAACAATGCCTCCAGATGCCTAAACCCTGGGGGCCCAACACCAGCTCCAGAGGCCCAACCCCTGGGGGCCCCAACACCAGCTCCAGGGTCCCAACCCCAGAGCGCCCGAACCATAGCTCCAGGGGCCTAATCCCAGGGGGCCCCATCACCAGCTCCAAGGACCCAACCCCTGAGCGCCCGAACAATAGCTCCAGGGGCCTAACCCCTAGGGGCCACAACCCCAGCTCCAAGGGCCCAAACCCTGAGCGCCCGAACCATAGCGCCAGGGGCCTAACGACTGGGACCCCAACACCAGCTGCAGGGGCACAACCCCTGGGGCCCTCGACCCCAGCTCTAGGGGCCCAACCACTGAGCGCCCGAACCATAGCTCCAGGGGCCCAACCCCTGAGCGCCCGAACCCTAGCTCCAGGGAGCTAACCCCTGGGGCTCCAACACGAGCTCCAGGGGCCGAACCCCTGGGGGCACCAACACCAGTTCTAGGGGCCCAACCGCTGAGCGCCCGAACCATAGCTCCACGGGCCTAACCCCCGGGGGCCCCAACACCAGCTCCAGGGGCCCAACCCCTGGGGGTCCCAACACCAGCTCCAGGGGACCAACCCCTGAGCGCCCGAACCATAGCTCAAGGGGCCTAACCCCTGGGGGCCCCAACACCACCTCCACGGGCCCGACCCCTGAGCGCCCGAAGAATACCTCCAGGGGCCTAACCCCTGGGGGCCCCAACACCAGCTCCAGGGGCCCAACCCCTGAGCGCCCGAATCATAGCTCCAGGGGCCTAACCCCTGGGGGCCTCCACCCCAGCTCCAAGGGCCTAACCCCTGATAGCCTGAACGATAGCTCCAGGAGCGTAACCCCCGGGGGCCCCAACACCAGCTCCAGGGGCCCGACCCCTGGGGCCCTCCACCCCAGCTCCACGGGCCCAACCCCTGAGCGCCTGAACCATAGCTCCAGGGGCCCAACCCCTGACGGCCCCCACGCCAGCTCCAGGAGCCCAGCACCTGAGCGTCCGATCCATAGGTCTAGGGGCCTAACCCCTGGGGCCCCAACACCAGCTCCAGGGGCCCAGACCCTGGGAGCTCCAACACCAGCTCCAGGGGACCAACCCCTGACCGCCAGAACCACAGCTCCAGGGGCCTAACCGCTGGGACCCCAACACCAGCTGCAGGGGCACAACCCCTGGGGCCCTCGACCCCAGCTCTAGGGGCCCAACCACTGAGCGCCCGAACCATAGCTCCAGGGGCCCAAACCCTGAGCGCCCGAACCCTAGCTCCAGGGAGCTAACCCCTGGGGCTCCAACACCAGCTCCAGGGGCCCAACCAGTGAGCGCCCGAACCATCGCTCCAGGGCCTAACCCCTGGGGGCCCCAACCCCAGCGGCCCAACGCCTGGGGGACCCAGCACTAGCTCCAGGGGCCCAACCCCTGAGCGCCCGAACCATAGCTCCAGGGGCCTAACCCCCGCGGGCCCCAACCACAGCTCCAGGGGCCCAACCCCTGCGGACCCGAACACCATCTCCAGGAGCCCAACCCCTGGGGGCCCCAACACCAGCTCCAGGGGCCCAACCCGAGAGCGCCCTAACAATAGCTCCAGGGGCCCAACCCCTGGGGGCCCCAACACCAGCTCCAGCGGTCCAACCCCTGAGCGCCCGAACCATAGCTCCAGGGGCCTAACCCCTGGGGCCCCAACACCAGCTCCAGGGGCCCAACCCCTGGGGGCCCCAACACCAGCTCCAGGGTCCCAACCCCTGAGTGCCCGAACCATAGCTCCAGGGGCCTAACCCCTGGGACCCCAACACCAGCTGCAGGGGCACAACCCCTGGGAGCCCCAACACCACCTCCAGGGGCCCAACCCCAGAGCTCCTGAACCATAGCTTCATGCAGGAAATGCTCTGTCCATTACCCTGCGTAACCACATGGTGTCACTTTTCCTCCATGCGGGGAAATGCTCTGTTTATTACCCTGTGTGGCTATATGGTGTCACTGTTGCTCCATGCGGGGAAATGCTCTGTGCATTACCCCATGTGGCCACACGGTGTCACTCTTCCCCCATGCAGGAAATGCTCTGGGCATTACCCTGCATGGCCACACAGTGTTACTGTTTCTCCAGGCATGAAATGCTCTGGGCATTACTGTGATGGAGTGGGGACTGTCTGTGTGGTGGATGGGAGAGCAGGGGGTGACTTTAGGTCAGGGGCCCCAACACCAGCTCCAAGGGCCAAACGCCTGAGCGCCCGAACAATACTTCCAGGTGCCAAACCCCTGGGGGCCCCAACAACAGCTCCAGGGGCCCAACCCCCGAGCGCCCGAACCATAGGTCCAGGGGCCCAACCCCTGAGCGCCTGAACCATAGCTGAAATGGCCTAACCCCTGGGGCCCCAACACCAGCTCCAGGGGCCCAACCCCTTGGGGGTCCCAACACCAGCTCCAGGGGCTCAACCCCTAAGCACCCGAAGCAGAGCTCCAGGGGCCTAACCCCTAGCGGCCCCAACCCCAGCTCCACGGGCCCAAACCCTGGGGGCCCCAACACCAGCTCCAGGGGCCCAACCCCTGAGCGATCGAACCATAGCTCCAGGGGCCTAAACCCCGGGGGCCCCAACCCCAGCTCCAGGGGCCCAACCCCTGCTGCCCTCGACCCCAGCTTCAGGGGCCCAACCACTGAGCGCCCGAACCATAGCTCCAGGGGCCCAACCCCTGAGCGCCCGAACCCTAGCTCCAGGTGCCCTACCCCTGGGGGCCCCAACACCAGCTCCAGGGGCCAAACCCTGAGCGCCCGAACCATAGCTCCAGGGGCCTAACCCCCGGGGGCCCCAACCCCAGCTCCAGGGGCCCAACCCCTGGGGCCCTCGACCCCAGCTCTAGGGGCCCAACCACTGAGCGCACGAACCATAGCTCCAGGGGCCCAAACCCTGAGCGCCCGAACCCTAGCTCCAGGGAGCTAACCCCTGGGGCTCCAACACCAGCTCCAGGGGCCCAACAACTGGGGGTCTCAACACCAGCTCCAGGGGCCGAACCCCTGGGGGCCCCAACACCAGTTCCAGGGGCCCAACCGCTGAGCGCCCGAACCATAGCTCCAGGGGCCTAACCCCCGGGGGCCCCAACACCAGCTCCAGGGGACCAATCCCTGAGCGCCCGAACCATAGCTCCAGGGGCCTAACCCCTGGGGCCCCAACACCAGCTCCAGGGGCCCAACCCCTGGGGGCCCCAACACCAGCTCCAGGGTCCCAACCCCTGAGTGCCCGAACCATAGCTCCAGGGGCCTAACCCCTGGGACCCCAACACCAGCTGCAGGGGCACAACCCCTGGGAGCCCCAACACCACCTCCAGGGGCCCAACCCCAGAGCTCCTGAACCATAGCTTCATGCAGGAAATGCTCTGTCCATTACCCTGCGTAACCACATGGTGTCACTTTTCCTCCATGCGGGGAAATGCTCTGTTTATTACCCTGTGTGGCTACATGGTGTCACTGTTGCTCCATGCGGGGAAATGCTCTGTGCATTACCCCATGTGGCCACACGGTGTCACTCTTCCCCCATGCAGGAAATGCTCTGGGCATTACCCTGCATGGCCACACAGTGTTATTGTTTCTCCAGGCATGAAATGCTCTGGGCATTACTGTGATGGAGTGGGGACTGTCTGTGTGGGGGATGGGAGAGCAGGGGGTGACTTTAGGTCAGGGGCCCCAACACCAGCTCCAAGGGCCAAACGCCTGAGCGCCCGAACAATACTTCCAGGTGCCAAACCCCTGGGGGCCCCAACAACAGCTCCAGGGGCCCAACCCCCGAGCGCCCGAACCATAGGTCCAGGGGCCCAACCCCTGAGCGCCTGAACCATAGCTGAAATGGCCTAACCCCTGGGGCCCCAACACCAGCTCCAGGGGCCCAACCCCTTGGGGGTCCCAACACCAGCTCCAGGGGCTCAACCCCTAAGCACCCGAAGCAGAGCTCCAGGGGCCTAACCCCTAGCGGCCCCAACCCCAGCTCCACGGGCCCAAACCCTGGGGGCCCCAACCCCAGCTCCAGGGGCCCAACCCCTGCTGCCCTCGACCCCAGCTTCAGGGGCCCAACCACTGAGCGCCCGAACCATAGCTCCAGGGGCCCAACCCCTGAGCGCCCGAACCCTAGCTCCAGGTGCCCTACCCCTGGAGGCCCCAACACCAGGTCCAGGGGCCAAACCCTGAGCGCCCGAACCATAGCTCCAGGGGCCTAACCCCCGGGGGCCCCAACCCCAGCTCCAGGGGCCCAACCCCTGGGGCCCTCGACCCCAGCTCTAGGGGCCCAACCACTGAGCGCACGAACCATAGCTCCAGGGGCCCAAACCCTGAGCGCCCGAACCCTAGCTCCAGGGAGCTAACCCCTGGGGCTCCAACACCAGCTCCAGGGGCCCAACAACTGGGGGTCTCAACACCAGCTCCAGGGGACGAACCCCTGGGGGCCCCAACACCAGTTCCAGGGGCCCAACCGCTGAGCGCCCGAACCATAGCTCCAGGGGCCTAACCCCCGGGGGCCCCAACACCAGCTCCAGGGGACCAATCCCTGAGCGCCCGAAGAATACCTCCAGGGGCCTAACCCCTGGGGGCCCCAACACCAGCTCCAGGGGCCCAACCCCTGAGCGCCCGAATCATAGCTCCAGGGGCCTAAACCCTGGGGGCCTCCACCCCAGCTCCAAGGGCCTAACCCCTGATCGCCCGAATGATAGCTCCAGGGGCCTAACCCCCGGGGGCCCCAACCCCAGCTCCAGGGGCCCAACCCCTGGGGCCCTCGAACCCAGCTCCAGGGGCCCAACCCCTGAGCGCCTGAACCATAGCTCCAGGGGCCGAACCCCTGACGGCCCCCACGCCAGCTCCAGGAGCCCAACCCCTGAGCGTCCGATCCATTGCTCCAGGGGCCTAACCCCTGGGGCCCCAACACCAGCTCCAAGGGCCCAACCCCTGAGCGCCCGAACCATAGCTCTAGGGGCCCTACCCCCGGGGGCCCCAACACCAGCTCCAGGGGCCCAACCCTTGAGCGACCGAACCATAGCTCCAGGGGCCTAACCCCTGGGGCCCCAACACCAGCTCCAGGGGCCCAACCCCTGGGGGCCCCAACACCAGCTCCAGGGGCCGAACCCTTGAGCGCCCGAACCATAGCTCCAGGGGACTAACCCCTAGGGGCCCCAACCCCAGCTCCAGGGGCCCAACCCCTGGGGGCCCCAAAACAGCTCCAGGGGCCCAACCCCTGAGCGCCCGAACCATAGCTCCACGGGCCTAACCCCCGGGGGCCCCAATCCCAGCTCCAGGGGCCCAACCCCTGAGCGCCCGAACCATTGCTCCGGGGTCTAACCCCTGGGGCCCCAACCCCAGCTCCAGGGGCCCAAACCCTGGGGCCCCAACACGAGCTCCAGGGGCCCAACCCCTGAGTGCCCGAACCATAGCTCCAGGGATCTAATCCCTGGGGGCCCCAGCACCAGCTCCAGGGGCCCAACCCCTGAGCGCCCGAACCATAGCTCTAGGGGCCCAACCCCTGAGCGCCCGAACCATAGCTCCAGGGGCCAACCCCTGAGCGCCTGAACCATAGCTCCAGGGGCCTAACCCCTGGGGGCCCCCACCCCAGCTCCAAGGGAATAAACCCTGAGCGTCCGAACCATAGCTCCAGGGGCATAGCCCCCGGGGGCCCCAACCCCAGCTCCAGGGGCCCAACCCCTGTGGTCCCCAACACCAGCACCAGGGGCCCAACCCCTGAGCGCCCGAACCATAGCTCCAGGGGCCTAACACCAAGGGGCCCCAACCCCAGATCCAGGGGTCCAAACCCTGCGGCCCTCGACCCCAGCTCCAGGGGCCCAACCACTGAGCGCCCGAACCATAGCTCCAGGGGCCCAACCCCTCAGTGCCCGAACCAGAGCTCCAGGGGCCTAACCCCTGGGGCCCCAACACCAGCTCCAGGGGCCCAACCCATGGGGGCCCCAACACCGGCTCCAGGGGCCCAACCCCTGAGCGCCCGACCCATAGCTCCAGGGGCCCAACCCATGGGGGCCCCAACACAAGCTTCAGGGGCCCAAACCCTGAGCGCCCGAACCATAGCTCCAGGGGTCTAACCCCTGGGGCCCCAACACCAGCTCCAGGGGCCCGACCTCTGGGGGCCCCAACACCAGCTCCAGGGGACCAACTCCTGAGCGCCTGAACCATAGCTCCAGGGGGCTAACCCCTGTGGGCCCCAACACCAGCTACAAGGGCCCAACCCCTGAGCGTCCGAACAATACCTTCAGAGGCCTAACCCCGGGGGGCCCCAATTCCAGCTCCAGGGGCCCAACCCTTGAGCGCCCGAACCATAGCTCCAGGGGCCTAACCCCTGGGGGCCCCCACCCCAGCTTCAAGGGCCCAACCCCTGAGCGCACGAACCATAGCTCCAGGGGCTAACCTCCGGGGGCCCAAACCCCAGCTCCAGGGGCCCAACCCCTGGGGGCCCCAACACCAGCTCCAAGGGCCCAACCCCTGAGCGCACGAACCATAGCTCCAGGAGCCTAAACCCTGGGGCCCCAGCACCAGCTCCAGGGGCGCAACCCCTGGGGGCCCAAACACCAGCTCCAGGGGCCCAAACACTGAGCGCCCGACCCATAGCTCCAGGGGCCTAACCCCCGGGGGACCCAACCCCAGCTCCAGGGGCTCAACCCCTGAACGCCCGAACCATAGCTCCAGGGGCCTAACCCCCAGGACTTCAACCCCAGCTCCAGGGGCCCAACCCTTGGGGGCCCCAACACAAGCTCCAGGGGCACAAACCCTGAGCGTCCGAACCATAGCTCCAGGGGCCTAACCCCTGTGGCCCCAACACCAGCTCCAGGGGCCCAACCTCTAGGGCCCCAACACCAGCTCCAGGGGCCGAACCCCTGAGTGCCCGAACCATAGCTCCAGGGGCCTAATTCCTGGGGGCCCCAACACCAGCTCCAGGGGCCCAACACCTGAGCGCCCGAACAATACCTCCAGATGCCTAAACCCTGGGGGCCCCAACACCAGCTCCAGAGGCCCAACCCCTGAGCGCCCGAACAAGAGCTCCAGGGGCCCAACCCCTGAGCGCCCGAACCATAGCTCCAGGGGCCCAACCCCTGAGCCCCTTAACCATAGCTCAAATGGCCTAACCCCTGGGGCCCCAACACCAGGTCCAGGGGCCCAACCCCTGGGGGACCTAACACCAGCTCCAGGGGCCAAGCCTCTGAGCGCCCGAACCATAGCTCCAGGGGTCTAACCCTAGGGGCCCCAACCCCAGCTCCAGGGGCCGAACCCCTGGGGCCCCAACACGAGCTGAAGGGGCCCAACCCCTCTGCGCCCGAACCATAGCTCCAGGGGCCTAACCCCCGGGGGCCCCAACCCCAGCTACAGGGGCCCAACCCCTGGGGCCCTCGACCCTAGGTCCAGGGGCCCAACCCCTGAGCGCCCGAACCATAGGTCCAGGGGCCCAACCCCTGACGGCCCCATCACCAGCTCCAGGGGCCCAACCCCTGAGCGCCCGAACCATTGCTCCAGGGGCCTAACACCTGGGGGCCCCCTCCCCAGCTCCAAGGGCCCAACCCCTGAGCGCCCGAACCATAGCTCCAGGGGCCCAACCCCTGAGCGCCCGAACCATAGCTCCAGGGGCCTAACCCCTGGGGCCCCAACACCAGCTCCAGGGGCCCAACCCCTGGGGGCCCCAACACCAGCTCCAGGGTCCGAACCCCTGAGCGCCCGAACCATAGCTCCAGGGGCCTAATCCCAGGGGGCCCCATCACCAGCTCCAAGGACCCAACCCCTGAGCGCCCGAACAATAGCTCCAGGGCCTAACCCCTGGGGGCCCCAACACCAGCTCCAAGGGCCCAAACCCTGAGAGCCCGAACCATAGCGCCAGGGGCCTAACGACTGGGACCCCAACACCAGCTGCAGGGGCACAACCCCTGGGGCCTTCGACCCCAGCTCTAGGGGCCCAACCACTGAGCGCCCGAACCATAGCTCCAGGGGCCCAACCCCTGAGCGCCCGAACCCTAGCTCCAGGGAGCTAACCCCTAGGGCTCCAACACCAGCTCCAGGGGCCCAACAACTGGGGGTCCCAACACCAGGTCCAGGGGCCGAACCCCTGGGGGCACCAACACCAGCTCCAGGGGCCCAACCCCTGGGGGTCCCAACACCAGCTCCAGGGGACCAACCCCTGAGCGCCCGAACCACAGCTCCAGGGGCCTAACCCCCGGGGGCCCCAACCCCAGCTCCAGGGGCCCAACCCCTGGGGGTCCCAACACCAGCTCCAGGGGACCAACCCCTGAGCGCCCGAACCACAGCTCCAGGGGCCTAACCGCTGGGAGCCCCAACACCAGCTCCAAGGGCCCATCCCCTGAGCTCCCGAACAATACCTCCAGGGGCCTAACCCCTGGGGGCCCCAACACCAGCTCCAGGGGCCCAACCCCTGAGCGCCTGAATCATAGCTCCAGGGGCCTAACCCCTGGGGGCCTCCACCCCAGCTCCAAGGGAATAAACCCTGAGCGTCTGAACCATAGCTCCAGGGGCCTAGCCCCCTGGGACCCCAACCCCAGCTCCAGGGGACCCACCCCTGGGGGCCCCAACACGAGCTCCAGGGGCCTAACCCCTGAGCGCCCGATCCGAAGCTCCAGGGGCCTAACCCCAGGGGAGCCAACACCAGCTCCAGGGGCCCAACCCCTGGGGCCCCAACACCAGCTCCAGGGGCCCAAACCCTGAGGACCCGAACCATAGCTCCAGGGGCCCAACCCCTGAGCGCCTGAACCATAGCTCAAATTGCCTAACCCCTGGGGCCCCAACACCAGCTCCAGGGACACAACACCTGAGCGCCCGAAAAATAACTCCAGGTGCCTAACACCTGGGGGCCCCCTCCCCAGCTCCAAGGGCCCAACCCCTGAGCGCCCGAATGATAGCTCCAGGGGCCTAAAACCTGGGGGCCCCAACCCCAGCTCCAGGGGTCTAACCCCCGGGGGCCCCAACCCGAGCTAAGGGGCCCAACCCCTTGGGCCCTCGACCCCAGCTCCAGGGGCACAACCCCTGAACGCCCGAACCATAGCTCCAGGGGACCAACCCCTGAGCGCCCGAACCATAGCTCCTGGGGCCTAACCCCTGGGGCCCCAAGACCAGCTCCAGCGGCTCAACCCCTTGGGGCCCCAACACCAGCTCCAGGGGCCCAACCACTGAGCGCCCGAACCATAGCTCCAGGGCCTAACCCCTGGGGGCCCCAACCCCAGCGGCCCAACCCCTGGGGGACCCAGCGCTAGCTCCAGGGGCCCAACCCCTGAACGCCCGAACCATAGCTCCAGGGGCCTAACCCCCGCAGGCCCCAACCACAGCTCCAGGGGCCCAACCCCTGCGGACCCGAACACCATCTCCAGGAGCCCAACCCCTGGGGGCCCCAACACCAGCTCCAGGGGCCCAACCCCAGAGCGCCCTAACAATAGCTCCAGGGGCCCAACCCCTGGGGGCCCCAACACCAGCTCCAGCGGCCCAACCCCTGAGCGCCCGAACCATAGCTCCAGGGGCCTAACCCCTGGGGCCCCAACACCAGCTCCAGGGGCCCAACCCCTGGGGGCCCCAACACCAGCTCCAGGGTCCCAACCCCTGAGTGCCCGAACCATAGCTCCAGGGGCCTAACCCCTGGGACCCCAACACCAGCTGCAGGGGCACAACCCCTGGGAGCCCCAACACCACCTCCAGGGGCCCAACCCCAGAGCTCCCGAACCATAGCTTCATGCAGGAAATGCTCTATGCATTACCCTGCGTGACCACATGGTGTCACTGTTCCTCCATGCGGGGAAATGCTCTGTTTATTACCCTGTGTGGCTACATGGTGTCACTGTTGCTCCATGCGGGGAAATGCTCTGTGCATTACCCCATGTGGCCACACGGTGACACTCTTGCCCCATGCAGGAAATGCTCTGGGCATTACCCTGCATGGCCACACAGTGTTACTGTTTCTCCAGGCATGAAATGCTCTGGGCATTACTGTGATGGAGTGGGGACTGTCTGTGTGGGGGATGGGAGAGCAGGGGGTGACTTTAGGTCAGGGGCCCCAACACCAGCTCCAAGGGCCAAACGCCTGAGCGCCCGAACAATACCTCCAGGTGCCAAACCCCTGGGGGCCCCAACACCAGCTCCAGGGGCCCAACCCCCGAGCGCCCGAACCATAGGTCCAGGGGCCCAACCCCTGAGCGCCTGAACCATAGCTGAAATGGCCTAACCCCTGGGGCCCCAGCACCAGCTCCAGGGGCCCAACCCCTTGGGGGTCCCAACACCAGCTCCAGGGGCTCAACCCCTAAGCACCCGAAGCAGAGCTCCAGGGGCCTAACCCCTAGGGGCCCCAACCCCAGCTCCACGGGCCCAAACCCTGGGGGCCCCAACACCAGCTCCAGGGGCCCAACCCCTGAGCGCCCGAACCATAGCTCCAGGGGCCTAAACCCCGGGGGCCCCAACCCCAGCTCCAGGGGCCCAACCCCTGGGGCCCTCGACCCCAGCTTCAGGGGCCCAAACACTGAGCGCCCGAACCATAGCTCCAGGGGCCCAACCCCTGAGCGCCCGAACCCTAGCTCCAGGTGCCCAACCCCTGGGGGCCCCAACACCAGCTCCAGGGGCCAAACCCTGAGCGCCCGAACCATAGCTCCAGGGGCCTAACCCCCGGGGGCCCCAACCCCAGCTCCAGGGGCCCAACCCCTGGGTCCCTCGACCCCAGCTCTAGGGGCCCAACCACTGAGCGCCCGAACCATAGCTCCAGGTGCCCAGCCCCTGAGCGCCCGAAGCCTAGCTCCAGGGAGCTAACCCCTGGGGCTCCAACACCAGCTCCAGGGGCCCAACAACTGGGGGTCCCAACACCAGCTTCAGGGGCCGAACCCCTGGGGGCCCCAACACCAGTTCCAGGGGCCCAACCGCTGAGCGCCCGAACCATAGCTCCAGGGGCCTAACCCCCGGGGGCCCCAACACCAGCTCCAGGGGCCCAACCCCTGGGGGTCCCAACACAAGCTCCAGGGGACCAACCCCTCAGCGCCCGAAGAATACCTCCAGGGGCCTATCCCCTGGGGGCCCCAACACCAGCTCCAGGGGCCCAACCCCTGAGCGCCCGAACCATAGCTCCAGGGGCCCAACTCCTGAGCGCCCGAACCCTAGCTCCAGGGAGCTAACCCCTAGGGCTCCAACACCAGCTCCAGGGGCCCAACAACTGGGGGTCCCAACACCAGGTCCATGCGCCGATCCCTGGGGGCACCAACACCAGTTCCAGGGGCCCAACCGCTGAGCGCCCGAACCATAGCTCCAGGGGCCTAACCCCCGGGGGCCCCAACCCCAGCTCCAGGGGCCCAACCCCTGGGGGTCCCAACACCAGCTCCAGGGGACCAACCCCTGAGCGCCCGAACCACACCTCCAGGGGCCTAACCGCTGGGAGCCCCAACACCAGCTCCAAGGGCCCATCCCCTGAGCTCCCGAACAATACCTCCAGGGGCCTAACCCCTGGGGGCCCCAACACCAGCTCCAGGGGCCCAACCCCTGAGCGCCTGAATCATAGCTCCAGGGGCCTAACCCCTGGGGGCCTCCACCCCAGCTCCAAGGGAATAAACCCTGAGCGTCTGAACCATAGCTCCAGGGGCCTAGCCCCCTGGGACCCCAACCCCAGCTCCAGGGGACCAACCCCTGGGGGCCCCAACACGAGCTCCAGGGGCCTAACCCCTGAGCGCCCGATCCGAAGCTCCAGGGGCCTAACCCCAGGGGAGCCAACACCAGCTCCAGGGGCCCAACCCCTGGGGCCCCAACACCAGCTCCAGGGGCCCAAACCCTGAGGGCCCGAACCATAGCTCCAGGGGCCCAACCCCTGAGCGCCTGAACCATAGCTAAAATTGCCTAACCCCTGGGGCCCCAACACCAGCTCCAGGGACACAACACCTGAGCGCCCGAAAAATAACTCCAGGTGCCTAACACCTGGGGGCCCCCTCCCCAGCTCCAAGGGCCCAACCCCTGAGCGCCCGAACGATAGCTACAGGGGCCTAAAACCTGGGGGCCCCAACCCCAGCTCCAGGGGTCTAACCCCCGGGGGCCCCAACCCGAGCTAAGGGGCCCAACCCCTTGGGCCCTCGACCCCAGCTCCACGGGCCCAACCCCTGAGTGCCAGAACCATAGCTCCAGGGGCCTAACCCCTGGGGGCCCCATCACCAGCTCCAAGGACCCAACCCCTGAGCGCCCGAACAATAGCTCCAGGGGCCTAACCCCTGGGGGCCCCAACACCAGCTCCACGGGCCCAACCCCTGAGCGCCCGAACCATAGGTCCAGTGGCCTAACCCCCGGGGGTCCCAACCCCAGCCTCAGGGGCCCAAACCTGGGGCCCTCGACCCCAGCTCCAGGGGCCCAACCCCTGAGCGCCCGAACCATAGCTCCAGGGGCCCAACCCCTGAGCGCCCGAACCATAGCTCCAGGGGCCCAACCCCTGGGGGCCCCAACACCAGCTCCAGGGGCCCAACCCCTGAGAGCCCGAACCATAGCTCCAGGGGCCTAATCCCTGGGGGCCCCAAACCCAGCTCCAGGGGCTCAACCCCTGGGGTCCCCAACACCAGCTCCAGGGGTCCAACCCCTGAGCGTCCGTACCATAGCTCCAGGGGCCTAACCCCTGGGGCCCCAACCCCCGGCTCCACGGGCCCAACCCCTGGGGGCCCCAACACCAGCTCCAGGGGCGCAACCCCTGAGCGCCCGAAACATAGCTCCAGGGGCCCAACACCCGGGGACCCCAACCCCAGCTCCAGGGGCAAAACCCCTGGGGGCCCCAACACCAGCTCCAGGTGCCCAACCCCTGAGCGCCCGAAACATAGCTCCAGGGGCCTAACCGCTGGGGCCCCAACACCAGCTGCAGGGGACCAAAAGATGGGGGCCCCAACACCAGCTCCAGGGGCCCAACTCCGGAGCGCCCGAACCATAGCTCCAGGGGCCTAACCCCTTTAGGCCCCAACACCATCTCCAAGGGCCCTATCTCTGAGCGCCCGAACCATAGCTCCAGGGGCCTAACCACTGGGGTCCCCAACACCAGCTCCATGGGCCCAACCCCTGAGCGCCCGAACCATAGCTTCAGGGGCCAAACCCCTGGGGCACCAACACCAGCTCCAGGGGACCAACCCATGGGGGCCCCAACACCAGCTCCAGGGGCCCAACTCCTGAGCGCCCGAACCATAGGTCCAGGGGCCTAACCCCAGGGGGTCCCAACCCCAGCCCCAGGGTCCCAAACCTGGGGCCCTCGACCCCAGCTCCAGGGGCCCAACCCCTGAGCGCCTGAACCATAGCTCCAGGGGCCCAACCCCTGAGCGCCCGAACCATAGCTCCAGGGGCCCAACCCCTGGGGGCCCCAACACCAGGTCCAGGGGCCCAACCCCTGAGAGCCCGAACCATAGCTCCAGGGGCCTAATCCTTGGGGGCCCCAAACCCAGCTCCAGGGGCCCAAACCTGGGGCCCTCGACCCCAGCTCCAGGGGCCCAAACCCTGAGCGCCCGAACCATAGCTCCAGGGGCCCAACCCCTTTGGGCCCCAACACCAGCTCCAGGGGCCCAACCCCTGAGAGCCCGAACCATAGCTCCAGGGGCCTAATCCCTGGGGGCCCCAAACCCAGCTCCAGGGGCCCAACCCCTGGGGTCCCCAACACCAGCTCCAGGGGTCCAACCCCTGAGCGTCCGTACCATAGGTCAAGGGGCCTAACCCCTGGGGCCCCAACCCCCGGCTCCACGGGCCCAACCCCTGGGGGCCACAACACCAGCTCCAGGGGCGCAACCCCTGAGCGCCCGAAACATAGCTCCAGGGGCCCAACACCCGGGGACCCCAACCCCAGATCCAGGGGCAAAACCCCTGGGGGCCCCAACACCAGCTCCAGGTGCCCAACCCCTGAGCGCCCGAACCATAGCTCCAGGGGCCTAACCCCTGGGGCCCCAACACCAGCTGCAGGGGACCAACACATTGGGGCCCCACAACCAGCTCCAGGGGCCCAACTCCGGAGCGCCCGAACCATAGCTCCAGGGGCCTAACCCCTTTTGGCCCCAACACCATCTCCAAGGGCCCTATCTCTGAGCGCCCAAACCATAGCTCCAGGGGCCTAACCACTGGGGTCCCCAACACCAGCTCCATGGGCCCAACCCCTGAGCGCCCGAACCATAGCTTCAGGGGCCAAACCCCTGGGGCACCAACACCAGCTCCAGGGGACCAACCCATGGGGGCCCCAACACCAGCTCCAGGGGCCCAACTCCTGAGCGTCCGAACCATAGGTCCAGGGGCCTAACTCCCGGGGACCCCAAACCCATCTCCACGGGCCCCACCCCTGGGGGTCCCAACACGAGCTCCAGGGGTCCAACCCCTGAGCGCCTGAACCATAGCTCCACAGGCCCAACCCCTGAGTGCCCGAACCATAGCTCCAGGGGCCCAACCCCTGAGCCCCCGAACCATACCTACAGGGGCCTAACCCCCGGGGACCCCAACCCCAGCTCCAGGGGCCCAACCCCTCGGGGCCCCAACACCAGCTCCAGGAGCCCAACACCTGGGGGCCACAACACCAGCTCCAGGGGCCCAACCCCAGAGCGCCCGAACCATAGCTCCAGGGGCCCAACCCCTGGGGCCCCAACACCAGCTCCAAGAGCCCAACCCCTGAGCGCCCGAACCATAGCTCCAGGGGCCTAACCAATGGGGCCCCAACACCAGCTCCAGAGACCCAACCCCTGGGGGCCCCAACACCAGTTCCAGGGGCCCAACTCCTGTGCGCCCGAACCATAGCTCCAAGGACTTAACCTCTGTGGGCCCCAACACCAGCTCCAAGGGCCCAACCCCTGAGCGCCCGAACCATAGCTCCAGGGGCCTAACCCCTGGGTCCTCAACACCAGCTCCAGGGGCCCAACCCCTGAGCGCCCGAACCATAGCTCCTGGGGCCTAACCCCCGGGGCCCCAACCCCAGCACCAGAGACCCAACCCCTGAGGCCCTCGACCCCAGCTCCAGGGGCTCAACCCCTGAGAACCCGAACCATAGCTCCGGGGCCTAACCCCTGGGGCCCGAACACCAGCTCCAGGGGCCCAACCCCTGAGCGCCCGGACAATACCTCCAGGGGCCTAACCCCTGGGGGCCCCAACACCAGCTCCACGGGCACAACCCCTGAGTGCCCGAACCATAGCTCCAGGGGCCTAACCCCTGGGGGCCCCCACCCCAGCTACAAGGGCCGAACCCCTGAGCGCCCGAACCATAGCTCCAGGGGCCTAACGTCCGGGGGCCCAAACCCCAGCTCCAGGGGCCCAACCCCTGGGAACCCCAACACCAGCTCCAGGGGCAGAACCCCTGAGCGTCCGAACCATAGCTCCAGGGGCCTAACCCCCGGGGGCCCCAACCCCACCTCCAGGGGCCCAACCCCTGGGGGCCCGTACACCAGTTCCAGCGGCCCAACCCCTGAGAGCCCGAACCATAGCTTCAGGGGCCTAATCCCGGGGGCCCCAACCCCAGCTCCAGGGGCCCAACCCCTGGGGCAATCGACCCCAGCTCCAGGGGCCCAACCCCTGAGCGCCCGAACCATAGCTCCAGGGGCCCAACCCCTGAGCGCCCGAAATATAGCTCCCGGGGACTAACCCCTGGGGGCCCCAACACCAGCTCCAAGGGCCCAACCCCTGAGCGCCCGAACAATACCTCCAGGGGCCCAACCCCTGGGGGCCCCAACACCAGCTCCAGGGGCCCAACCCCTGAGCGCCCGAACCATAGCTCCAGGGGCCTAACCCCCGGGGGCCCCAACCCCAGATCACGGGGCCCAATCCCTGGGGGCCCCAACATCAGCTCCAGGGGTCCAACCCCTGAGCGCCCGAACCATAGCTCCAGGGGTCTAACCCCTGGGGGCCAAAACACAAGCTCCAGGTGCCCAAACCCTGAGCGTCCGAACAATAGCTACAGTTGCCTTACCCCTGGGAGCCCCAACACCAGGTCCAGTTGCCCAACCCCTGAGCGCCCGAACCATAGCTCCAGGGGCCTAACCCCTGGGGGCCCCAACCCCAGATCCAGGGGCCCAACCCCTGGGGGCCCCAACACCAGCTCCAGGGGCCCAACCCCTGAGCGCCCGAATCATAGCTCCAGGGGCCTAACCCCTAGGGCCCCAACCCCCACTTCAGCGGCCCAACCCTTGGGGGCCCCAACAAAAGCTCCAGGGACCTAACCCGTGAGCGCCCGAACCATAGCTCCAGGGGCCTAACCCCAGGGGGTCCCAACCCCAGCTCCACGGGTCCAAACCCTGGGGCCCTCGACCCCAGCTCCAGGGGCCCAACCCCTGAGCGCCCGAACGATAGCTCCAGGGGCCCAACCCCTGAGCGCCCGAACCACAGCTCCAGGGGCCTAACCCCTGGGGCCCCAAGACAAGCTCCAGGGGCCCAACCCCTGGGGGCCCCAAACCGGCTGCAGGGGCCCAACCCTTGAGTGCCCGAACCATAGCTCCAGGGGCCTAACCCCTGGGGGCCCCCACCCCAGCTCCAAGGGCCCAACCCCTGAGCACCCGAACCATAGCACCAGGGGCCTAATCCCCGGGGGCCCCAACCCCAGCTCCAGGGGCCTAACCCCTGGGGGCCCCAACACCAGCTCCAGGGGCCCAACCCCTGGGGGCCCCAACACCAGCTCCAGGGGCCCAACCCCTGAGCGACCGAACCATAGCTCCAGGGGCCCAACCCCTGAGCGCACGAACCATAGCTCCAGGGGCCCAACCCCTGGGGGCCCGAACACCAGCTCCAGGGGCTCAACCCCTGAGCGCCCGAAACATAGCTCCAGGGGCCTAACCCCTAGGGGCCCCAAAGCTAGCTCCAGGGGCCCAACCCCTGGGGGCCCCAACACGAGCTCCAGGGTCCCAACCCCTGAGCGCCCGACCCATAGCTCCAGGGGCCTAATCCCCGGGGGCCCCAACCCCAGCTCCTGGGGCTCAACCCCTGGGGCCCTCGACCCCAGCTCCAGGGGCCCAACCCCTGAGCGCCCGAACCATAGCTCCAGGGGCCTAACCCCTGGGGCCCGAACACCAGCTCCAGGGGCCCAACCCCTGAGCTCCCGAATCATAGCTCCAGGGGCCTAACCCCCGGGGGCCCCAACCCCAGATCACGGGGCCCAATACCTGGGGGCCCCAACATAAGCTCCAGGGGTCTAACCCCTGAGCGCCCGAAACATAGCTCCAGGGGTCTAACCCCTGGGGGCCAAAACACAAGCTCCAGGTGCCCAAACCCTGAGCGCCCGAACAATACCTACAGTTGCCTAACCCCCGGGGGCCCCAACACCAGCACCAGGGGCCTAACCCATGAGCCCCCGAACCATAGCTCCAGGGGCCCAACCCCTGAGCGCCCGAACCATAGCTCCAGGGGCCAAACTCCTGGAGCCCCAACACCAGCTCCAGGGGCCTAACCCCTGGGGGCCCCAACACCAGCTCCAGGGGCACAACCCCTGGGGGCCCCAACACCAGCTCCAGGGGCCCAACCCCTGAGCGCCCGAACCATAGCTCCAGGGGCTCAACCCCTGAGCGCCCGAACCATAGCTCCAGGGGCCTAACCCCCGCGGGCCCCAACCCCAGCTCCAGGGGCCCAACCCCTGGGGCCCTCGACCCCAGGTCCAGGGGCCCAACCCCTGAGCGCCCGAACCATAGCTCCAGGGGCCCAACCCCTGACGGCCCCAACACCAGCTCCAGGGGCTCAACCCCTGAGCGCCCGAACCATAGCTACAGGGGCCTAACCCCCGGGGACCCCAACCCCAGCTCCAGGGGTCCAACCCCTGGGGCCCTCGACCCCAGCCGAAGGGGCCCAACCACTGAGCGCCCGAGCCATAGTTCCAGGGGCCCAAACCCTGAGCGCCCGAACCATAGCTCCAGGGGCCTAACCGCCGCGGGTCCCAACCCCAGCTCCAGTGGCCCAACCCCTGGGTCCCTCGACCCCAGGTCCAGGGGCCCAACCCCTGAGCGCCCGAACCATAGCTCCAGGGGCCCAACCCCTGACGGCCCCAACACCAGCTCCAGGGGCTCAAGCCCTGAGCGCCCGAACCATAGCTACAGGGGCCTAACCCCCGGGACTCCAACCCCAGCTCCAGGGGCCCAACCCCTGGGGCAATCGACCCCAGCTCCAGGGGCCCAACCCCTGAGCGCCCGAACCATAGCTCCAGGGACCCAACCCCTGAGCGCCCGAACTATAGCTCCAGGGGCCTAACCCCTGGGGGCCCCAACACCAGCTCCAAGGGCCCAACCCCTGAGCGCCAGAACAATACCTCCAGGGGCCTAACCCCTGGGGGCCCCAACACCAGCTCCAGGGGCCCAACCCGTGAGCGCCCGAACCATAGCTCCAGGGGCCTAACCCCTGGGGGCCCCAACACCAGCTCCAAGGGCCCAACCCCTGAGCGCCCGAACAATACCTCCAGGGGCCTAACCCCTGGGGGCCCCAACACCAGCTCCAGGGGCCCAACCACTGAGCGCCTGAACCAGAGCTCCAGGGGCTCAACCCCTGAGCGCCCGTACCATAGCTACAGGGGCCTAACCCCCGGGGACCCCAACCCCAGCTCCAGGGGCCCAACCCCTGGGGCCCTCGACCCCAGCCGCAGGGGCCCAACCCCTGAGCGCCCGAACCATAGCTCCAGGGGCCTAACCCCTGGGGGCCCCAACCCCAGCTCCAGGGGCCCAACCCCTGGGGGCCCCAACACCAGCTCCAGGGGATCAACCCCTGAGAGCCCGAAGCATAGCTGCAGGGGCCTAACCCCCGGGGATCCCTACCCCAGCTCCAGGGGCCCAACTCCTGGGGGCCCCAACACCAGCTCCAGGAGCCCAAGCCCTAGGGGCCCCAACACTAGGTCCAGGGGTACAACCCCTGAGCGCCCAAACCATAGCTCCAGGGGCCCAACCCCTGGGGGCTCCAAAACCAGCTTCAGGGGCCCAACCCCTCGGCGCCCGAACCATAGCTCCAGGGGCCAAACCCCCAGGGGCCCCAACACCAGCTCCAGGGGCCCAACCCCTGGGGGCCCCAACACCAGCTCCAGGGGATCAACCCCTGAGAGCCCGAAGCATAGCTGCAGGGGCCTAACACCCGGGGATCCCTACCCCAGCTCCAGGGGCCCAACTCCTGGGGGCCCCAACACCAGCTCCAGGA
>NW_026114874.1:0-37904 GCF_025201925.1 Gopherus flavomarginatus | reverse complement strand
GGTTTGGGCCCCTGGAGCTGGTGTTGGGGCCCCCTGGGGTTGGGTCCCTGGAGGTATGCTTCGGGCCCCCAGGGGTTGGACCCCTGGAGCTGGTGTTCGGGCCCCAGTGGTTGAGCCTCTGTAGCTATGGTTCGGGTCCCCAGGGGCTGGGCCCCTGGAGCTGATGTTGGGGCCCCCAGGGGTTGGGCCCCTTGAGCTATAGTTCGGGCCCCCAGGGGTTGGGCCCCTGGAGGTATGCTTCGGGCCCCCAGGGGTTGGACCCCTGGAGCTGGTGTTCGGGCCCCCAGTGGTTGAGCCTCTGGAGCTATGGTTCGGGTCCCCAGGGGCTGGGCCCGTGGAGCTGATGTTGGAGCCCCCAGGGGTTGGGCCCCTGGAGCTATAGTTCGGGCCCCCAGGGGTTGGGCCCCTGAAGCTATGGTTCGGGCCCCCAGGGGTTGGGCCCTTGGAGCTTCTGTTGGGGCCCCCAGGGTTTGGGCCCCTGGAGCTATGGTTCGGACCCCCAGGGGTTGGGCCCCTGGAGCTGGTGTTGGGGCCCACAGGGGTTGGGCCCCTGAAGCTATGGTTCGGGCCCCCAGGGGTTGGGCCCCTGGAGCTGGTGTTGGGGCCCCCAGGGGTTGGGCCCCTGGAGCTGAGGTTGGGGCCCCCAGGGGTTGGGCCCCTGGAGCTATGGTTCGGGCCCCCAGGGGTTGGGCCCTTTGAGCTGGTGTTGGGGCCCCCTGGGGTTGGGCCCCTGGAGCTATGGTTCGGGCCCCCAGGGGTTGGGCCCCTGGAGCTATAGTTCGGGCCCCCAGGGGTTGGGCCCCTGGAGCTGGTGTTCTGGCCCCCAGGGTTTGGGCCCCTGGAGCTGGTGTTGGGGCCCCCAGGGGTTGGGCCCCTGCAGCTATGGTTCGGGCCCCCAGTGGTTGGGCCCCTGGAGCTATTGTTCGGGCCCCCAGGGGTTGGGCCCCTGGAGCTGGTGTTCGGGCCCCCAGGGGTTGGGCCCCTGGAGCTATGGTTCGGGCCCCCAGGGTTTGTGCCCCTGGAGCTATTGTTCGGGACCCCAGGGGTTTGGCCCCTGGAGCTGGTGTTGGCCCCCCCAGGGGTTGGGCCCCGGGAGCTATGGTTCGGGCCCCGAGGGGTTGGGCCCCTGGATCTGGTGTTGGGGCCCCCAGATTTGGGCCCCTGGAGCTATGGTTCGGGCCCCCAGGGGTTTGGCCACTGGAGCTGGTGTTGGGGCCCCCAGGGGTTGGGACCCTGGAGCTATTTTTCGGGCCCCCAGTGGTTGGGCCCCTGGAGCTATGGTTCGGGCCCCCAGGGGTTGGACCCCTGGAGTTGGTGTTGGGGCCCCCAGGGGTTGGGCCCCTGGAGCTATGGTTCGGGCCACCAGGGGTTGGGCCCTTGGAGCTGGTGTTGGGGCCCCCAGGGGTTGGGCCCCTGGAGCTGGTGTTGGGGCCCCCAGGGGTTGGGCCCCTGGAGCTATGGTTCGGGCCCCCAGGCGTTGGGCTCCCGTAGCTGGTGTTTGGGCCCCCAGGGGTTGGGCCCCTGGAGCTATGGTTCGGGCCCCCAGGGGTTCGGCCTCTGGAGCTGGTGTTGGGGCCCCCAGGGAATGTGCCCCTGGAGCTATAGTTCGGGCCCACAGTGGTTGGGCCCCCGGAGCTGGTGTTGGGGCCCCCAGGGGTTGGGCCACTGGAGCTATGGTTCGGGCCCCCAGGGGTTGGACCCATGGAGCTGTTGTTGGGGCCCCCAGGAGTTGGGCCCCTGGAGCTGGTGTTGGGGCCCCCAGGAGTTGGACTCCTGGGGCTATGGTTCGGGCCCCCAGGGGTTGGGCCCCTGGAGCTGGTGTTGGTGCCCTCAGGGGTTGGGCCCCTGGAGCTATGGTTCGGCTCCCAGGGGTTGGGCCCCTGGAGCTATGGTTCGGGCCCTCAGGGGTTGGGCCCCTGGAGCTGGTGTTGGGGCCCCTAGGGGTTGTGACCCTGGAGCTATGGTTCGGGCCCCCAGGGGTTGGGCCCCTGGAGCTGGTGTTGGGGTCCCCAGTGCTTGGCCCTGGAGCTATGTTTCGGGCCCCCAGGGGTTGGGCCCCTGGAGCTGGTGCTGGGGCCCTCAGTGGTTGGGACCCTGGACCTGGTCTTGGGGCCCCCAGGGGTTGGGCCTCTGGAGCTGGTGTTGGGGCCCCCAGGGGTCGGGCCCGTGGAGCTATGGTTAGGGCCCCCAGGGGTTGGGCCCCTGGAGCTGGTGTTGGGGCCCCCAGGGGTTGGGCCCCTGGAGCTGGTGTTGCTGCCCCCAGGTGTTGGACCCCTGGAGCTATGGTTCGGACCCCAGGGGTTGGGCCCCTGGAGCTGGTGTTGGGGCCCCCATGGGTTGGGCCCCTGAAGCTATGTGTTGGGCCCCCAGGGGTTGGGCCCCTGGAGCTGGTGTTGAGGCCCCCAGGGGTTGCGCCCCTAGAGCTATGGTTCGGGCCCCCAGGGGTTGGGCCCCTGGAGTTGGTGTTGGGGCCCCCAGGGGTTGGGCCCCTGGAGCTATGGTTCGGGCCCCCAGGGGTTGGGCCCCTGGAGCTGGTGTTGCTGCCCCCAGGGGTTGGGCCCCTGGAGCTATGATTCGGGCCCCCAGGGGTTGGACCCCTGGAGCTGGTGTTGGGGCCAACAGGGGTTGGGCCCCTGGAGCGATGGTTCGGGCCCTCAGGGGTTGGGCCCCTGGAGCTGTGGTTCGGCCCCCCAGGGGTTCGGCCTCTGGAGCTGGTGTTGGGGCCCCTATGGTTTGTGCCCCTGGAGCTATGGTTCGGGTCCCCAGGGGTTGGGCCTCCGGAGCTGGTGTTGGGGCCCCCAGGGGTTGGGCCACTGGAGCTATTTTTCGGGCCCCCAGGGGTTGGGCCCCTGAAGCTGGTGTTGGGGCCCCCAGGTGATGGGCCACTGGAGCTGGTGTTGGGGCACCCAGGAGTTGGACTCCTGGGGCTATGGTTCGGGCCCCCAGGGGTTGGGCCCTTGGAGCTGGTGTTGGGGCCCCCAGGGGTTGGGATCCTGGAGCTATGGTTCGGGCCCCCACGGGTTGGGCCCCTGGAGCTGGTGTTGGGGCCCCCAGGGGTTGGGCCCCTGGAGCGATGGTTCGGGCCCCCAGGGGCTTGGCCGCTGCAGCTGGTGTTGCGGCCCCCAGGGGTTGGGCCCCTGGAGCTATGGTTCGGGCCCCCAGGGGTTGGGCCCCTAGAGCTATGGTTCTTGCCCCCAGGGGTTAGGCCCCTGGAGCTGGTGTTGGGACCCCGAGGGGTTGGGACCCTGGAGCTATGGTTCGGGCCCCCAGGGGTTGGGCCCCTGGAGCTGGTGTTGGGGCCCCCAGGGGTTGTGCCCCTGGAGCTATAGTTCGGGCCTCCAGGGGTTTGGCCCCTGAAGCTATGGTTCGGACTCCCAGGGGTTGGGCCCTTGGAACTGGTGTTGGGGCCGCCAGGGTTTGGGCCCCTGGAGCTATGGTTCGGGCCCCCAGGGACTGGGGCCCTGGAGCTGGTGTTGGGGCCCCCAGGGGTTGGGCCCCTGGAGCTATGGTTCGGGCCCCCAGGGGTTGGGTCCCTAGAACTGGTGTTTGGGCCCCCAGGTGTTGGACCCCTGGAGCTATGGTTCGGACCCCAGGGGTTGGGCCCCTGGAGCTGGTGTTGGGGCCCCCATGGGTTGGGCCCCTGAAGCTATGTGTTGGGCCCCCAGGGGTTGGGCCCCTGGAGCTGGTGTTGAGGCCCCCAGGGGTTGCGCCCCTGGAGCTATGGTTCGGGCCCCCAGGGGTTGGGCCCCTGGAGTTGGTGTTGGGGCCCCCAGGGGTTGGGCCCCTGGAGCTATGGTTCGGGGCCCCAGGGGTTGGGCCCCTGGAGCTGGTGTTGGGGCCCCCAGAGGTTGGGCCCTGGAGCTATGTTTCGGGCCCCCAGTTGTTGGGCCCCTGGAGCTGGTGTTGGGGCCCCCAGTGGTTGGGCACCTGGAGCTGGTGTTGGGGCCCCCAGGGGTTGGGCCCCTGGAGCTATGGTTCGGGCCACCAGGGGTTGGGCCTCTGGAGCTGGTGTTGGGGCCCCCAGGGGTGGGCCCCTGGAGCTGGTGTTGGGGCCCCCATCGGTCGGGCCCGTGGAGCTATGGTTAGGGCCCCCAGGGGTTGGGCCCCTGAAGCTGGTGTTGGGGCCCCCAGGGGTTGGGCCCCTGGAGCTGGTGTTGGGGCGCCCAGGTGTTGGGCCCCTGGAGCTATGGTTCGGGCCCCCAGGGGTTGGGCTACTGCAGCTTGTGTTGGGGTCCCCAGGGGTTGGGCCCCTGGAGCTATGGTTCGGGCCCCCAGGGGTTGGGCCCCTGGAGCTGGTGTTGTGGCCCCCAGGGTTTGGGCCGCTCGAGCTATGGATCGGGCCGCCAGGGTTTGGGCCACTGGAGCTATGGTTCGGGCCGCCAGGGTTTGGGCCCCTGGAGCTGGTGTCGGGGCCCCCAGGGTTTGGGCCCTTGGAGCTGGTGTTGGGGCCCCCAGGGGTTGGGCCCCTGCTGCTATGGTTCGGGCCCCCAGGGGTTGCGTCCATGGAGCTGGTGTTGGGGCCCCCAGGAGTTGGGCCCCTGGAGCTGGTGTTGGGGCTCCCAGGGGTTGTTCCCCAGGAGCTGATGTTGTGGACCCCAGGGGTTGAGCCCCTGGAGCTATGGTTCGGGCCCCCAGGGGTTGGGCCCCTGGAGCTGGTGTTCTGGCCCCCAGGGGTTAGGCCCCTGGAGCTGGTGTTGGGGCCCTCAGGGGTTGGGCCCCTGGAGCTGGTGTTGGGGCCCCCAGGGGTTGGGCCCCTGGAGCTGGTGTTGGGGCCCCCAGGGGTTGGGCCCCTGGAGCTATGGTTCGGGCCCCCAGGGGTTGGAACCCTGGAGCTGGTGTTGGGGCCCCCAGGGGTTGGGCCCCTGGAGCTATGGTTCGGGCCCCCAGGGGTTGGGCCGCTGGAGCTGGTGTTGGGGCCCCCAGGGTTTGGGAAACCTGGAGGATGGTTCGGGCCGCCAGGGTTTGGGCAACTGGAGCTATGGTTCGGGCCGCCAGGGTTTGGGTCCCTGGAGCTGGTGTTGGGGCCCCCAAGGTTTGGGCCCCTGGAGCTGGTGTTGGGGCTCCCAGGGGTTGGGCCCCAGGAGCTGATTTTGGGGCCCCCAGGGGTTGGGCCCCTGGAGCTATGGTTCGGGCCCCCAGGGGTTGGGCCCCTGGAGCTGTTGTTGGGGCCCCCAGGGGTTGGGACCCTGGAGCTGTGTTTCGGGCCCCCAATGGGTTGGGCCCATGGAGCTGGTGTTGCGGTCTCCAGGGTTTGGGCCACTCTAGCTATGGTTCGGGCCGCCAGGGTTCGGGCCCCTGGAGCTGGTGTTGGGGCCCCCAGGGTTTGAGCACCTGGAGCTGGTGTTGGGGCCCCCAGGGGTTGGGCTGCTGCTGCTATGGTTCGGGCCCCCAGGGGTTGGGTCCATGGAGCTGGTGTTTGGGCCCCCAGGGGTTGGGCCCCAGGAGCTAATGTTGGGGCCCCCAGGGATGGGCCCCTTTAGCTATGGTTCGGGCCCCAAGGGGTTGGGCCCCTGGAGCTGGTGTTCTGGCCCCCAGGGGTTAGGACCCTGGAGCTGGTGTTGGGTTCCTCAGGGGTTGGGCCCCTGGAGCTATGGTTCGGGCCCCCAGGGGTTGGGCCCCTGGAGCTATGGTTCGGGCCCCGAGGGGTTGGGCCCCTTGAGTTGGTGTTGGGGCCCCCAGTGGTTGGGCCCCTGGAGCTATGGTTCGGGCCCCCAGGGGTTGGGGCCCTGGAGCTGGTGTTGGGGCCCCCAGGGGTTGGGCCCCTGGAGCTGTGGTTCGGGCCCCCAGGGGTTCGGCCTCTGGAGCTGGTGTTTGGGCCCCCAGGGGTTGTGCCCCTGGAGCTATGGTTCGGGCCCCCAGTGGTTGGGCCCCCGGAGCTGGTGTTGGGGCCCCCAGGAGTTGGGCCCCTGGAGCTGGTGTTGGGGCCCTCAGGAGTTGGACCCCTGGGGCTATGGTTCGGGCCCCCAGGGCTTGGGCCCCTGGAGCTGGTGTTGGGGCCCCCAGGGGTTGGGCCCCTGGAGCTATGGTTCGGGCCCCCAGGGGTTGGGCCCCTGGAGCTGGTGTTGGGGCCCCCAGGGGTTGGGCCCCTGGAGCTGGTGTTGGTGCCCCCAGGGGTTGGGTCCCTGGAGCTATGGTTCGGGCCCCCAGGGGTTTGGCCCCTGTAGATGGTGTTGGGGCCCCCAGGGGTTTGGACCCTGGAGCTGTGGTTCGGGCCCCCAGGGGTTGGGCCCCTGGAGCTGATGTTGCTGTCTCCAGGGGTTGGGCCCCTGGAGCTCTGGTTCGGGCCCTCAGGGGTTGGGCCACTGGAGCTGGTGTTGGGGCTCCCAGGGGTTGGTCACCTGGAGATATGGTTCGGGCCCCCAGGGGTTGGGCCCCTAGAGCTATGTTTCTTGCCACCAGGTGTTGGGCCCCTGGAGCTGGTGTTGGGGCCCCCAGGGGTTGGGCCCCTGGAGCTATAGTTCGGGCCCCCAGGAGTTGGGCCCCTGAAGCTATGGTTCGGGCCCCCAGGGGTTGGGCCCCTGCAGCTGGTGTTGCGGCCCCCAGGGGTTGGGACCCTGAAACTATGGTTCGGGTTCCCAGGGGTTGGGCCCCTGGAGCTGGTGTTGGGGCCCCCAGGGGTTGGGACCCTGGAGCTATGGTTCGGGCCTCCAGGGGTTGGGCCCCTGGAGCTATGGTTCGGCCCCCAGGGTTTGGGCCCCTGGAGCTGGTGTTTGGGCCCCCAGGTGTTGGGCCCCTGGAGCTATGGTTCGGGCCAACAGGGGTTGGGCCCCTGGAGCTATGGTTCGGGCCCCCAGGGGTTGGGCCGCTGGAGCTGGTGTTGGGGCCCCCAGGGGTTGGGCCCCTAAAGCTGGTGTTGGGGCCCCCAGGGGTTGGGCCCCAGCAGCTATGGTTCGGGCCCGCAGGAGTTGAGCCCCTTGAGCTGGTGCTGGGGCCCCCAGGGGTTGGGCCCCTGGAGCTATGGTTCGGGCCCCCAGGGGTTGGGCCCCTTGAGCTGGTGTTGGGGCCCCCAGGGGTTGGGCCCCTGGAGCTATGGTTCGGGCCCCCAGGGGTTGGGCCCCTGGAGCTGGTGTTGGGGCTCCCAGGGGTTGTTCCCCAGGAGCTGATGTTGTGGACCCCAGGGGTTGAGCCCCTGGAGCTATGGTTCGGGCCCCCAGGGGTTGGGCCCCTGGAGCTGGTGTTCTGGCCCCCAGGGGTTAGGCCCCTGGAGCTGGTGTTGGGGCCCTCAGGGGTTGGGCCCCTGGAGCTGGTGTTGGGGCCCCCAGGGGTTGGGCCCCTGGAGCTGGTGTTGGGGCCCCCAGGGGTTGGGCCCCTGGAGCTATGGTTCGGGCCCCCAGGGGTTGGAACCCTGGAGCTGGTGTTGGGGCCCCCAGGGGTTGGGCCCCTGGAGCTATGGTTCGGGCCCCCAGGGGTTGGGCCGCTGGAGCTGGTGTTGGGGCCCCCAGGGTTTGGGAAACCTGGAGGATGGTTCGGGCCGCCAGGGTTTGGGCCACTGGAGCTATGGTTCGGGCCGCCAGGGTTTGGGTCCCTGGAGCTGGTGTTGGGGCCCCCAAGGTTTGGGCCCCTGGAGCTGGTGTTGGGGCTCCCAGGGGTTGGGCCCCAGGAGCTTATTTTGGGGCCCCCAGGGGTTGGGCCCCTGGAGCTATGGTTCGGGCCCCCAGGGGTTGGGCCCCTGGAGCTGTTGTTGGGGCCCCCAGGGGTTGGGACCCTGGAGCTGTGTTTCGGGCCCCCAACGGGTTGGGCCCATGGAGCTGGTGTTGCGGTCTCCAGGGTTTGGGCCACTCTAGCTATGGTTCGGGCCGCCAGGGTTCGGGCCCCTGGAGCTGGTGTTGGGGCCCCCAGGGTTTGAGCACCTGGAGCTGGTGTTGGGGCCCCCAGGGGTTGGGCTGCTGCTGCTATGGTTCGGGCCCCCAGGGGTTGGGTCCATGGAGCTGGTGTTTGGGCCCCCAGGGGTTGGGCCCCAGGAGCTAATGTTGGGGCCCCCAGGGGTTGGGCCCCTTTAGCTATGGTTCGGGCCCCCAGGGGTTGGGCCCCTGGAGCTCGTGTTCTGGCCCCCAGGGGTTAGGACCCTGGAGCTGGTGTTGGGTTCCTCAGGGGTTGGGCCCCTGGAGCTATGGTTCGGGCCCCCAGGGGTTGGGCCCCTGGAGCTATGGTTCGGGCCCCGAGGGGTTGGGCCCCTTGAGTTGGTGTTGGGGCCCCCAGTGGTTGGGCCCCTGGAGCTATGGTTCGGGCCCCCAGGGGTTGGGGCCCTGGAGCTGGTGTTGGGGCCCCCAGGGTTTGGGCCCCTGGAGCTGTGGTTCGGGCCCCCAGGGGTTCGGCCTCTGGAGCTGGTGTTTGGGCCCCCAGGGGTTGTGCCCCTGGAGCTATGGTTCGGGCCCCCAGTGGTTGGGCCCCCGGAGCTGGTGTTGTGGCCCCGAGGGGTTGGGCCATTGGAGCTATGGTTCGGGCCCCCAGGGGTTGGGCCCCTGGAGCTGGTGTTGGGGCCCCCAGGAGTTGGGCCCCTGGAGCTGGTGTTGGGGCCCCCAGGAGTTGGAACCCTGGGGCTATGGTTCGGGCCCCCAGGGCTTGGGCCCCTGGAGCTGGTGTTGGGGCCCCCAGGGGTTGGACTCCTGGAGCTATGGTTCGGGCCCCCAGGGGTTGGGCCCCTGGAGCTGGTGTTGGGGCCCCCAGGGGTTGGGCCCCTGGAGCTGGTGTTGGTGCCCCCAGGGGTTGGGCCCCTGGAGCTATGGTTCGGGCCCCCAGGGGTTTGGCCCCTGTAGATGGTGTTGGGGCCCCCAGGGGTTTGGACCCTGGAGCTGTGGTTCGGGCCCCCAGGGGTTGGGCCCCTGGAGCTGATGTTGCTGTCTCCAGGGGTTGGGCCCCTGGAGCTCTGGTTCGGGCCCTCAGGGGTTGGGCCACTGGAGCTGGTGTTGGGGCTCCCAGGGGTTGGTCACCTGGAGATATGGTTCGGGCCCCCAGGGGTTGGGCCCCTAGAGCTATGTTTCTTGCCACCAGGTGTTGGGCCCCTGGAGCTGGTGTTGGGGCCCCCAGGGGTTGGGCCCCTGGAGCTATAGTTCGGGCCCCCAGGAGTTGGGCCCCTGAAGCTATGGTTCGGGCCCCCAGGGGTTGGGCCCCTGCAGCTGGTGTTGCGGCCCCCAGGGGTTGGGACCCTGAAGCTATGGTTCGGGTTCCCAGGGGTTGGGCCCCTGGAGCTGGTGTTGGGGCCCCCAGGGGTTGGGACCCTGGAGCTATGGTTCGGGCCTGCAGGGGTTGGGCCCCTGGAGCTATGGTTCGGCCCCCAGGGTTTGGGCCCCTGGAGCTGGTGTTTGGGCCCCCAGGTGTTGGGCCCCTGGAGCTATGGTTCGGGCCAACAGGGGTTGGGCCCCTGGAGCTATGGTTCGGGCCCCCAGGGGTTGGGCCACTGGAGCTGGTGTTGGGGCCCCCAGGGGTTGGGCCCCTAAAGCTGGTGTTGGGGCCCCCAGGGGTTGGGCCCCAGCAGCTATGGTTCGGGCCCGCAGGAGTTGAGCCCCTTGAGCTGGTGTTGGGGCCCCCAGGGGTTGGGCCCCTGGAGCTATGGTTCGGGCCCCCAGGGGTTGGGCCCCTGGAGCTGGTGTTGGGGCCCCCAGGGGTTGGGCCCCAGCAGCTATGGTTCGGGCCCGCAGGGGTTGAGCCCCTTGAGCTATGGTTCGGGCCCCCAGGGGTTTGGACCCTGGAGCTGGTGTTGGGGCCCCCAGGGGTTGGGCCCCGGAGCTATGGTTCGGGCCCCCAGGGGTTGGGCCACTGGAGCTGGTGTTGGGGCCCCCAGGGGTTGGGCCCCCGGAGCTATGGTTCGGGCCCCCAGGGGTTCGGCCCCTGGAGCTGGTGTTAGGGCCCCCAGGGGTTGTGCCCCCGGAGCTATGGTTCGGGCCCCCAGGGGTTGGGCCCCCGGAGCTGGTGTTGGGGCCCCCAGGGGTTGGGCCACTGGAGCTATGGTTCGGGCCCCCAGGGGTTGGGCCCCTGGGGCTGGTGTTGGGGCCCCCAGGGGTTGGGCCCCTGGAGGTGGTGTTGGGGCCCCCAGGAGTTGGACCTCTGGGGCAATGGTTCGGGCCCCCAGGTGTTGGGCCCCTGGGGCAATGGCTCGGGCCCCCAGGTGTTGGGCCCCTGGAGCTGGTGTTGGGGCCCCCAGGCGTTGGGCCCCTGGAGCTATGGTTCGGGCTTCCAGGGGTTGGGCCCCTGGAGCTATAGTTCGAGCCCCCAGGGGTTGGGCAACTGGAGCTGGGGTTGGGGCCCCAGTGGTTGGGCCCCTGCAGCTGGTGTTGGGGCCCCCAGGGGTTGGGCCCCTGCAGCTATGGTTCGGGCCCCCAGGGGTTGGGCCCCTGGAGCTATGGTTCGGGCCCCCAGGGGTTGGGCCCCTGGAGCTGGTGTTGGAGCCCCCAGGGGTTGGGCCCAGGGAGCTATGGTTCGGGCCCCCAGGGGTTGGGCCCCTGGAGCTGGTGTTGGGGCCCACAGGCGTTGGGCTCCTAAAGCTGCTGTTGGGGACCCCAGGGGTTGGGCCCCTGGAGCTGGTGTTGGGGCCCCAAGGGGTTGGGCCCCTGGAGCTATGCTTCGGGCCCCCAGGGGTTGGGCCCCTGGAGCTGGTGATGGGTCCCCCAGGGGTTGGGCACCTGGAGCTATGGTTCGGGACCCCAGGGGTTGGGCCCCTGGAGCTGGTGTTGGGGCCCCTAGGGGTTGGGCCCCTGGAGCTAGAGTTCGGGCCCCCAGGGGTTGGGCCCCTGGAGCTGGTGTTAGGGCCCACAGGGGTTGGGCCCCTGGAGCTGGTGTTGGGATCCCCAGGGGTTGGGCCCCTGGAGCTATGGTTCGGACCCACAGGGGTTGGGCCCCTGGAGCTGGTGTTGGGGCGCCCAGGGGTTGGGCCCCTGGAGCTGGTGTTGGGGCCCCCAGGTGTTGGGCCCCTGGAGCTATGGTTCGGGCCCCCAGGGCTTGGGCCCCTGGAGCTGTTGTTGGGGCCCCCAGGGTTTGGGCCCCTGGAGCTGGTGTTGGGGCCCCCAGGGGTTGGGCTCCTGGAGCTATGGTTCGGGCCCCCAGGGGTTGGGCCCCTGGAGCTGGTGTTGGGACCCCCAGGGGTTGGGCCCCTGGAGTTATGGTTCTTGCCCCCAGGGGTTTTGCCAATGGAGCTGGTGGTGGGGACCCCAGGGGTTGGGCCCGTGGAGCTATGGTACGGGCCCCCAGTGGTTGGGCCCCTGGACCTATGGTTCGGACCTCCAGGGGTTCGGCCCCTGGAGCTGGTGTTGGGGCCCCCAGGGGTTGGGCCCCTGGAGCTATGGTTCGGGCCCCCAGGGGTTTGGCCCCTAGAGCTGGTGTTATGGCCCCCAGGGCTTGGGCCCCTGGAGCTGGTGTTGGAGCCCCCAGATGTTGGGCCCGTGGAGCTATGGTTCGGGCCCCCAGGGGTTGGGCCCCTGGAGCTGGTGTTGAGGCCCCGAGGGTTTGGGCCCCCGGAGCTGGTGTTGGGGCCCCCAGGGGTTGGGCCACTGGAGGTATGATTTGGGCCCCCAGGGGTTTGGCCCCTGGAGATGGTGGTGGGGCCCCCAGGGTTTGGGCCCCTGGAGCTGGTGTTGGGGCCCCAGGGGTTGGGCCCCAGGAGCTATAGTTCGGGCCCCCAGGGGTTAGGCCCCTAGAGCTATGGTTCGGGCCCCCAGGGGTTGGGCCCCTGGAGCTATGGTTCTGGCCCCCAGGGTTTGGGCCCCTGGAGCTATGGTTCGGGACCCCAGGGGTTGGGCCCCTGGAGCTGGTGTTGGGGCCCCCAGGGGTTGGGCCCCTGGAGCTGGTGTTGGGGCTCTCAGGGGTTGGGCCCCTGAAGCTATGGTTCGTGCCCAAAGGGGTTGGGCCCCTGGAGCTGGTGTTGGGGCCCCCAGGGGTTGGTCCCCTGGAGCTATGGTTCCGGCCCCCAGGGGTTGGGTCCCTGGAGCTGGTAATGGGGCCCCCAGGGGTTGGGCCCCTGGAGCTATGGTTCGGGCTCCCAGGCGTTGGGCCCCTGGAGCTATCGTTCGGGCCCCCAGGGGTTGGGCCCCTGGAGCTGGTGTTGGGGCCCCCAGGGGTTGGGCCCCTGGAGCTATGGTTTGGGCCCCCAGGGGTTGGGGAACTGGAGCTGGTGTTGGTTCCCCCATGGTTGTGCCCCTGGAGCTATGGTTCGGGCTCCCAGGGGTTGGGCCCCCGGAGCTGGTGTTGGGGCCCCCAGGGGTTGGGCCACTGGAGCAATGGTTCGGGCACCCAGGGGTTGGGCCCCTGGAGCTGGTGTTGGGGCCCCCAGGGTTTGGGCCCCTGTAGCTGGTGCTGGGGCCCCCAGGATTTGGGCCCCTGGAGCTGGTGTTGGGGCCCCAGGGGTTGGGCCCCTGGAGCTATAGTTCGGGCCCCCAGGGGTTGGGCCCCTAGAGCTATGGTTCGGGCCCTCAGGGGTTGGGCCCCTGGAGCTGATGTTGCGGCCCCCAGGGGTTGGGCCGCTGGAGCTATGGCTCGGGCCCTCAGGGGTTGGGCCCCTGGAGCTGGTGTTGGGGCCCCCAGGGGTTGGGCCCCTGGAGCTAGGGTTCCATAGCTCCAGGCGCCCAACCCCTGGGGGCCCCAACCCGAGCTCCAGGGGCCCAACCCCTGGGAGCCCGAACCATTGCCCCAGGGGTCCAACTCCTGGGGGCCCCAACACCAGCTCCAGGGGCCCAACCCCTGGGGGCCCCAACACCAGCTCCAGGGGCCCAACCCCGGGGGGCCCGACCCATAGCTCCAGGGGCACAACCCCTTTGGGCCCCAACACCAACTCCAGGGGCCGAACCCCTGGGAGCCCGAACCACAGCTCCAGGGGCCCAACCCCTGGGGGCCCCAACACCAGCTCCAGGGGCCCAACCCCTGGGGGCCCGAACCATAGCTCCAGGCGCCCAACCCCTAGGGGCCCGAACCATAGCTCCAGGGGCCCAACCCCTGGGGCCCCGAACCATAGCTCCAGGGGCTCAACCCCTGGGGGCCCCAACACCAGCTCCAGGGGCCCAACCCCTGGGGCCCCGAACCATAGCTCCAGGGGCCCAACCCTTGGGGGCCCGAACCATAGCTCCAGGAGCCCAACGCCTGGGGGCCCCAATACCAGCTCCAGGGGCCCAAACCCTGGGGCCCCAACACCAGCTCCAGGGGCCCAACCCCTGGGGTTCCGAACCGTAGCGCCACGGGCCCAACCCCTGGGGACCCCAACACCAGCTCCAGGGGCCCAACCCCTGGGGGCCCCAACACCAGATCCAGGGGCCCAACCCCTGGGGGCCGGAACCATAGCTCCAGAGGCCCAACCCCTTTGGGCCCGAACTATAGCTCCAGGGGCCCAACCCCTGGGGCCCCAACACCAGCTCCAGGGGCCCAACTCCTGGGGCCCCAACACCAGCTCCAGGGGCCCAAACCCTGGGGGCCCCAATACCAGCTCCAGAGGCCCAACCCCTGGGGGCCCGAACCATAGCTCCAGGGGCCCAACCCCTGGGGGCCCTAATACCTGCTCCAGGGGCCCAACCCTTGGGGGCCCGAACCATAGCTGCAGTGGCCCAACCCCTGGGGGGGCGAACCATAGCTCCAGGGGCCAAACCCCTGGGTTCCCCAAAACCAGCTCCAGGGGCCCAACCCCTGGGGACCCGAACCATAGCTCCAGGGGCCCAACCCCTGGGGTAACCAACACCAGCTCCAGGGGCCCAACCCCTGGGGGCCCGAACAATATCTCCACGGGCCCAACCCCTGGGGCCCCAACACCAGCTCCAGGGGCTCATCCCCTGGGGCCTCCAACACCAGCTCCAGGGGCCCAACCCCTGGGGGTCCCAACACCAGCTCCAGGGGCCCAACCCCTGGGGGCCCGAACCATAGCTCCAGGGGCCCAACCCCTGGGGGAACCAACACCAACTCCAGGGGCTGAACCCCTGGGGGCCCCAACACCAGCACCAGGGGCCCAACCCCTGGGGGCCCGAACCATAGCTCAAGGGGCCCAACCCCTGGGGGCCCCAACACCAGCTCCAGGGACCCAACCCCTGGGGGCCCGAACACTAGCTCCAGGGGCCCAACCCCTGGGGGCCCCAACACCAGCTCCAGGGGCCCAACCCCTGAGGCCCCGAACCATAGCTCCAGCGGCCGAACCCCTGGGGGCCCCAACACCAGCTAAAGGGGCCCAAACCCTGGGGGCCCGAGCCATAGCTCCAGGGACCCAACCCCTGGGGGCCCCAAGACCAACTCCAGGGGCCCAACCCCTGGGGGCCCGAACCATAGCTCCAGGGGCCCAACCCCTGGGGTCCCCAACACCAGCTTTAGGGTCCCAACCCCTGCGGGCCCCAACTCCAGCTCCAGGGGCCCAACCCCTGGGGGCCCGAACCATAGCTCTAGGGTCCCAACCCCTGAGGGCCCCAACTCCAGCTCCAGGGACCCAACCCCTGGGGGCCCGAACCATAGCCATGGGCCCCTGGAGCTGGTGTTGGGGCCCCCAGGGGTTGGGCCCATGGAGCTGGTGTTGGGGCCCTCAGGGGTTGGGCCCCTGAAGCTATGGTTCGTGCCCAACCCCTGGGGGCCCCAACACCAACTCCAGGAGCCCAACCCCTGGGGGCGCGAACCATAGCTCCAGGGGCCCAACCCCCGGGGACCCCAACATTAGCTCCAGGGGCCCAACCCCTGGGGGCCCGATCCATAGCTCCAGAGGCCCAACCCCTGGGGGCCCGAACCATAGCTCCAGAGGCCCAACCCCTAGGGTCCACAACACCAACTGCAGGGGCCGAACCACTGGGGGCCCCAACACCAGCTCCAGTTGCCCAACCCCTCGGGGCTCGAACCATAGCTCCAGGGGCCCAACCCCTGGGGGCCCGAACCATAGCTCCAGGGGCCCAACTCCTGGGAGCCCCAACACCAGCTCCAGGGGCCCAACCCCTGGGGGCCAGAACCATAGCTCCAGGGGCCCAACCCCTGAGGGCCCAAAACCAGGTCCAGGGGCCCAACCCCTGGGGGCCCGAACCATAGCTCCAGGGGCCCAACCCCTGGGGGCCCCAACACCAGCTCCAGGGGCCCAACCCTTGGGGGCCCGAACCATAGCTCCAGAGGCCCAACCCCTGGGGGCCCGAACTATAGCTTCAGGGGCCCAACTCCTGGGGCCCCAACACCAGCTCCAGGGGCCCAACTCCTGGGGCCCCAACACCAGCTCCAGGGGCCCAACGCCTGGGAGCCCGAACCATAGATCCAGGGGCCCAACCCCTGGGGGCCCCAACACCAGCTCCAGGGACCCAACCCCTGGGGGCCCGAACAATAGCTGCAGGGTCCAAACCCCTGGGGGCCCCAACACCAGCTCCAGGGGCCCAGCTCCTGGGGGCCCCAACACCAGCTCCAGGGGCCCAACCCCTGGGGGCCTGAACCATAGCTCCAGGGGCCCAACCCCTGGGGGCCCCAACACGAGCTCCAGGGCCCCAACCCCTGGGGGCCCGAACCATAGCTCCAGGGGCCCAACCCCTGGGGGCCCCAACACCAGCTCCAGGGGCGCAACCCCTGGGGGCCCGAACCATAGCTCCAGGGGCCCAACCCCTGGGGGCCCCAACACGAGCTCCAGGGCCCCAACCCCTGGGGGCCCGAACCATAGCTCCAGGGGCCCAACCCCTGGGGGCCCCAACACCAGCTCCAGGGGCCCAAAGCCTGGGGGCCCGAACCATAGCTCCAGGGGCCCAACCGCTGGGGGCCCGATCCATAGCTCCAGAGGCCCAACCCCTGGGGGCCCGAACCATAGCTCCAGAGGCCCAACCCCTGGGGTCCCCAACACCAACTGCAGGGGCCCAACCACTGGGGGCTCCAACACCAGCTCAAGTTGCCCAACCCCTCGGGGCTCGAACCATAGCTCCAGGGGCCCAACCCCTGAGGGCTCAAAACCAGGTCCAGGGGCCAAACCCCTGGGGGCCCGAACCATACCTCCAGGGGCCCAACCCCTGGGGGCCCCAACACCATCTCCAGGGGCCCAACCCCTGGGTGCCCGAACCATAGCTCCAGGGGCCCAACCCCTGGGGACCCCAACACCAGCTCCAGGGACCCAACCCCTGGGGGCCCGAACCATAGCTCCAGAGGCCCAACCCATGGGGGCCCGAACTATAGCTCCAGGGGCCCAACCCCTGGGGCCCCAACACCAGCTCCAGGGGCCCAACTCCTGGAGCCACAACACCAGCTCCAGGGGCCCAAACCCTGGGGGCCCCAACACCAGCTCCAGGTGCCCAACCCCTGGGGGCCCGAACCATAGCTCCAGGGGCCCAACGCCTGGGAGCCCGAACCATAGCTCCAGAGACCCAACCCCTGGGGGCCCCAACACCAGCTCCAGGGACCCAACCCCTGGGGGCCCGAACCATAGCTCCAGGGGCCCAACCCCTGGGGGCTCAAACCATACCTCCAGGGGCCCAACCCCTGGGGGCCCCAATACCAGCTCCAGGGTCCCACCCCCTGGGGTCCGAACGATAGCTCCAGGGGCCAAACGCCTGGGAGCCCGAACCATAGCTCGAGGGTCCCAACCCCTGGGGGCCTGATCCATAGCTCCTGTTGCCGAACCCCTGGGGGCCCCAACACCAGCTCCAGGGGCCTAACCCCTGGAGGCACGAACCATAGCTTCAGGGGCCCATCCCCTGAGGGCCCCAACACCAGCTCCAGGGGCCCAACCCCTGGGGGACCCAACACAAGCTCCAGGGGCCCAACCCCTGGGGGCCCGAAATATAGGTCCAGGGGCCCAACCCCTGGGAGCCCGAACCATAGCTCCAGGGGCCGAACCCCTGGGGACCCCAACACCAGCTCCAGTGGCCCAACCCCTGGGGTCCGAACCATAGCTCCAGGGGCCCAACAACTGGGGTCCCCAACACCAGCTCCAGGGGCCCAACCCCTGGGGGCCCGAACCATAGCTCCAGGGGCCCAACCCCTGGGGGCCCCAACACCTCCTCCAGGGGCCCAACCCCTGGGGGCCCGAACCATAGCTCCACGGGCCCAACCCCTGGGGGCCCCAACACCAGCTCCAGGGGCCCAACCCCTGGGAGCCCGAGCCATAGCTCCAGGGGTCCAACCCCTGGGGGCTCCAACACCAGCTCCAGGGGCCCAACCCCTTGGGGCCCAAACACCAGTTCTAGGGGCCCAACCCCTGGGGGCCCGAACCATAGCTCGAGGGGCCCAACCCCTGGGGTCCCCAACACCAGCTCCAGGGGCCCAACCCCTGGGGGCCCGAACCATAGCTCCAGGGGCCCAACAACTGGGGTCCCCAACACCAGCTCCAGGGGCCCAACCCCTGGGGGCCCGAACCATAGCTCCAGGGGCCCAACCCCTGGGGGCCCCAACACCTGCTCCAGGGGCCCAACCCCTGGGGGCCCGAACCATAGCTCCAGGGGTCCAACCCCTGGGGGGGCGAACCATAGCTCCAGGGGCCCAACCCCTGGGGGCCCTAACACCAGCTCCAGGGACCCAACCCCTGGGTGCCCGAACCATAGCTCCAGGGGCCCAACCCCTGGGGGACCCAACACCAGCTCCAGGGGTTCAACCCCTGGGGCCCCCAACACCAGCTCCAGGGGAACAGCCCCTGGGGGTCCCAAAACCAGCTCCAGTGGCCCAACCCCTGGGGGCCCGAACTATAGCTCCAGGGGCCCAACCCCTGGGGGCCCCAACACCAGCTCCAGGGGCTCAACCCCTGGGGGCCCCAACACCAACTCCAGCTGCCCAACCCCTGGGGGCCCGAACCATAGCTCAAGGGGCCCAACCCCTGGGGGCCTAAACACCAGCTCCAGGGACCCAACCCCTGGGGGCCCGAACCATAGCCATGGGCCCCTGGAGCTGGTGTTGGGTCCCCCAGGGGTTGGGCCCATGGAGCTGGTGTTGGGGCCCTCAGGGGTTGGGCCCCTGAAGCTATGGTTCGTGCCCAACCCCTGGGGGCCCCAACACCAACTCCAGGAGCCCAACCCCTGGGGGCGCGAACCATAGCTCCAGGGGCCCAACCCCCGGGGGCCCCAAAACCAGCTCCAGGGGCCCAACCCCTGGGGGCCCGATCCATAGCTCCAGAGGCCCAACCCCTGGGGGCCCGAACCATAGCTCCAGAGGCCCAACCCCTAGGGTCCACAACACCAACTGCAGGGGCCGAACCACTGGGGGCCCCAACACCAGCTCCAGTTGCCCAACCCCTGGGGGCTCGAACTATAGCTCCAGGGGCCCAACCCCTGGGGGCCCGAACCATAGCTCCAGGGGCCCAACTCCTGGGAGCCCCAACACCAGCTCCAGGGGCCCAACCCCTGGGGGCCCGAACCATAGCTCCAGGGGCCTAACCCCTGAGGGCCCAAAACCAGGTCCAGGGGCCCAACCCCTTGGGGCCCGAACCATAGCTCCAGGGGCCCAACCCCTGGGGGCCCCAACACCAGCTCCAGGGGCCCAACCCTTGGGGGCCCGAACCATAGCTCCAGAGGCCCAACCCCTGGGGACCCGAACTATAGCTCCAGGGGCCCAACTCCTGGGGCCCCAACACCAGCTCCAGGGGCCCAACTCCTGGGGCCCCAACACCAGCTCCAGGGGCCCAACGCCTGGGAGCCCGAACCATAGCTCCAGGGGCCCAACCCCTGGGGGCCCCAACACCAGCTCCAGGGACCCAACCCCTGGGGGCCCGAACAATAGCTCCAGGGTCCAAACCCCTGGGGGCCCCAACACCAGCTCCAGGGGCCCAACTCCTGGGGGCCCCAACACCAGCTCCAGGGGCCCAACCCCTGGGGGCCCGAACCATAGCTGCAGGGGCCCAACCCCTGGGGGCCCCAACACGAGCTCCAGGGCCCCAACCCCTGGGGGTCAGAACCATAGCTCCAGGGGCCCAACCCCTGGGGGCCCCAACACCAGCTCCAGGGGCGCAACCCCTGGGGGCCCGAACCATAGCTCCAGGGGCCCAACCCCTGGGGGCCCCAACACGAGCTCCAGGGCCCCAACCCCTGGGGGCCCGAACCATAGCTCCAGGGGCCCAACCCCTGGGGGCCCCAACACCAGCTCCAGGGGCCCAACCCCTGGGGGCCCGAAACATAGCTCCAGGGGCCCAACCCCTGGGTCCCGAACCATAGCTCAAGGGGCCCAACCCCTTAGGGCCCCAACACCAGCTCCAGGGGCCTAACCCCTGGGGGCCAGAACGCCAGCTCCAGGGGCCCAACCCCTGGGGGCCCGAACCATAGCTCCAGGGGCCCAACCCCTGGGGACCCCAACATCAGCCACTGGGGCCCAACCCCTGGGAGCCCCAACACCAGCTCCAGGGGCCCAACCCCTGGGGGCCCCAACACCAGCTCCATGGACCCAATCCCTCGAGGCCCGAACCATAGCAGCAGGGGCCCAACCCCTGGGGGCCCCAACACCAGCTCCAGGGGCTCAAACCCTGGGGGCCCCAACACCAGCTCCAGGGGCCCAAACCCTGGCGGCCCGAACCATAGCTAGGGTGGCCCAAACCCTGGCGGCCCGAACCATAGCTCCAGGGGCCCAAACCGTGTGGACCCCAACACCAGCTCCAGGGGCCCAACCCCTGGGGGCCCGAACCATAACTCCAGGGGCCCAACCCCTGGGGGTCCCAACACCAGCTCCAGGGGCCCAACCCCTGAGGGCCCTAACCATAGCTCCACGGGCCCGACCCCTGGGGGCCCCAACACCAGCTCCAGGGGCCCAACCCCTGGGGGCCCCAACACCAGCTCCAGGAGCCCAACCCCTGGGAGCAAGAACCATAGCTCTAGGGGCCCAAATCCCGGGGGGCCCGAACCATATCTCCAGGTGACCAACCCCTGGAGGCCGCAACACCAGCTCCAGAGGCCCAACCCGTTGGGGGCCCGAACCACAGCTCCAGGGTCCCAACCCCTGGGGCCCCCAAAACCAGCTCCGGGGGCCCAACCCCTGGGGGCCCGAACCATAGCTCCAGGGGCACAACCCCTGGGAGCTCGAACCATAGCTCCAGGGGCCCAACCCCTGGGGGCCCCAACACCAGCTCCAGGGGCCCAACCCCTGGGGGCCCGAACCATAGCTGCAGCGGCCCAACCCCTGGGGGCCCCAACACCAGCTCCAGGGGCCCAACCCCTGGGGGCCCGAACCATAGCTCCAGGGGCCCAACCCCTGAGGGCCCCAACACGAGCTCCAGGGGCCTAACCCCTGGGGGCCAGAACACCAGCTCCAGGGGCCCAACCCTTGGGGGCCCGAACCATAGCTCCAGGGTCCCAACCCCTGGGGGCCCCAAAATCAGCTCCTGGGGCCCACCCCTGGGAGAACCAACACCAGCTCCAGGGGCCCAACCCCTGGGGGCCTCAACACCAGCTCCATGGACCCAACCCCTGGGGCCCCGAACCATAGCAGCAGGGGCCCAACCCCTGGGGGCTTCAACACCAGCTCCAGGGGCCCAAACCCTGGGGGCCGCAACACCAGCTGCAGGGGCCCAAACCCTGGCGGCCCGAACCATAGCTCGAGGGTCCCATACCCTGGGGGCCCCAACACCAGCTACAGGGGCCCAACCCCTGGGGGTCCGAACCATAGCTCCAGGGGCCCAACCCCTGGGGGCCCCAACACCAGCTCCAGTGGCCCAACCCCTGGGGGCCCGAATCATAGCTCCAGGGGTCCAACCCCTGGGGGCCCTAACACCAGCTCCAGGGGCCCAATCCCTGGGGGCCCCAAAACCAGCTCCAGGGGCCGAACCCCTGGGGGCCCTAACCATAGCTCCACGGGCCCGACCCCTGGGTGCCCCAACACCAGCTCCAGGGGCCCAACCCCTGGGGGCCCCAACACCAGCTCCAGGGGCCCAACCCCTGGTGGCCCGAACCATAGCTTCAGGGGCCCAACCCCTGGGGGCCCCAACATCAGCTCCAGGTGCCCAACCCCTGTCGGCCCCAACACCAGCTCCAGAGGCCCAACCCCTGAGGGCCCCAACACCAGCTCCAGGGGCCCAACCCCTGGGGGCCCGAACCATAGCTCCAGGGGCCCAACCTCTCGGGGCCCCAACACGAGCTCCAGGGGCCCAACCCCTGGGGGCCCGAACCATAGCTCCAGGGGCTCAACCCCTGAGGGCCCCAAAACCAGCTCTAGGGGCCCAACGCCTAGGGGCCCGAACCATAGCTCCAGGGGCCCAACCCCTGGGGGCCCCAACACCAACTCCAGGGGCCCAACCCCTGGGGGCCCCAACCATAGCTCCAGGGGCCCAACCCCTGAGGGCCCCAAAACCAGCTTTAGGGGCCCAACGCCTAGGGGACCGAACCATAGCTCCAGGGGCCCAAACCCTAGGGGCCCCAACACCAACTCTAGGGGCCCAACCCCTGGGGGCCCGAACCATAGCTCCAGGGGCCCAACCCCTGGGGGCTTCAACACCAGCTCCAGGGGCCCCACCCCTCGGGTCCGAACCATAGCTCCAGGGGTCCAACACCTGGGCGCCCAAACACCAGCTCCAGGGACCCAACGCCTGGGGGCCCGAACCATAGCTCCAGGGGCCCAACCCCTGGGGGCCCGAAAAATAGCTCCAGGGTCCCAACCCCTGGGGGCCCCAACACCAGCTCCAGGGGACCAACCCCTGGGGGCCCGAACCATAGCTCCAGGGGCCCAACCCCTGGGGGCCCCAAAAAAAGCTCCAGGGGCCCAACCCCTGGGGGCCCGAACCATAGCTTCAGGGGCCCAACCCCTGGGGGCCCGAACTATAGCTCCAGGGGCACAACCCCTGGGGGCCCCAACACCAGCTCCAGGGGCCCAACCCCTGGGGGCCCGAACCATAGCTCCAGGGGCCCAACCCCTCGGGGTCCCAACACCAGCTCCAGGGGCCCAACCCCTGGGGGCAAGAACCATAGCTCTAGGGGCCCAACCCTTGGGGGCCCGAACCATAGCTCCAGGGGCCCAACCCCTGGGGGCCGGAACACCAGCTGCAGGGGCCAAGCCCCTGGGGGCCCGAACCATAGCTCCAGGGGCCCAAACCCTGGGGGCCCCAACACCAACTCCAGGGGCCCAACCCCTGGGGGCCCGAACCATAGCTCCAGGAGCCCAACTCCTGGGGGCCCCAACACCAGCCCCAATGGCCCATCACCTGGGGGCCCCAACACCAGCTCCAGGGGCCCAACCGCTGGGGGCCCGAACCATAGCTCCAGGGGCCGAACCCCTGGGGGCCCCAACACCAGCTCCAGGGGCCGAACCCCTGGAGGCCCGAACCATAGCTCCAGGGACCCAACCCCTGGGGGCCCCAACACCAGCTCCAGGGGCCCAACCCCTGGGGGCCCGAACCATAGCTCCAGGGTCCCAACCCATGGGGGCCTGAACCATAGTTCCAGGGGCCGAACCCCTGGGGGCCCCAACACCAGCTCCAGGAGCCTAACCCCTGGGGGCCCGAACCATAGCTCCAGGGGCCCAACAACTGGGGGCCCCAACTCCATCTACTGGGGCCCAACCCCTGGGGCCCCAACACCAGCTCCAGGGGCCCAACAACTGGGGGCCCCAACACCAGCTCCGGGGGCCGAAACCCTGGGGGCCCGAACCATAGCTCCCTGGGCCCAAGCCCTGGGGGGGCCAACACCAGCTCCAGGGGCCCAACCCCTGGGGTCCCGAACACCAGCTCCAGGAGCCCAACCCCTGGGGGCCCGAACCATAGCTGCAGGGGCCCAACCCCTGGTTGCCCCAACACCAGCTCCAGGGGCCCAAACCCTAGTGGCCAGAACACCAGCTCCAGGGGCCCAAACCCTGGGGGCTCGAACCATAGCTCCAGGGGCCCAACCCCTGGGGGCCCGAACCATTGCTCCAGGGGCCCAACCCCTGGGGGCCCCAACACCAGCTCCAGGGGCCCAACCCGTGGGGCCTGAACCATAGGTACAGGGGTCCAACTCCTGGGGGCCCGAGCCATAGCTCCAAAGGCCCAACCCCTGGAGGCCCCAACACCAGCTCCAGGGGCCCAACCCCTGGGGGCCCGAACCATAGCTCCAGAGGCTCAACCCCTGGGGGCCGTAACACCAGCTCCAGGGGCCCAACCCCTGGGGGCCCGAATCATAGCTCCAGGGGCCCAACCCCTGGGGGCCCCAACACCAGCTCCAGGGGCCCAACCCCTGGGGGCCCCAACACCAGCTCCAAGGGCCCAACCCCTGGGGGCCCGAAGCATAGCTCCAGGAGCCCAACCCCTGGGGGCCCGAAACATTGCCCCAGGGGTCCAACTGCTGGGGGCCCCAACACCAGTTCCAGGGCCCAAGCCCTTGGGGCCCCATCACCAGCTCCAGGGGCCCAACCCCTGGGGGCCCGAACCATAGCTCCAGTGGCCCAAACCCTGGGGGCCGCAACACCAGCTCCGGGGGCCAAACCCCTGGGGGCCCGAACTATAGCTGCAGGGGCACAACCCCTGGAGGCCCCAACACCAGCTCCAGGGGCCGAATCCCTGGGGGCCCGAACCATAGCTCCAGGGGACCAACCCCTGGGGGCCCCAACACCAGCTCCAGGGGCCCAACCCCAGGAGGCCCGAACCATACCTCCAGGGGCCCAACCCCTGGGGCCCGAACCATAGCTCCAGGGGCCCAACCCCTGGGGGCCCCAACACCAGCTCCAGGGGCCCAACCCCTGGGGGCCCGAACCATAGCTCCAGGGGCCCAACCCCTGGGGGCCCCAACACCAACTCCAGGGGCCCAACCCCTGGGGGCCCGAACCATAGCTCCAGGGGCCCAACCCCTGAGGGCTCCAAAACCAGCTCTAGGGGCCCAACGTCTAGGGGACCGAACCATAGCTCCAGGGGCCCAACCCCTGGTGGCCCCAACACCAACTCTAGGGGCCCAACCCCTTGGGGCCCCAACCATAGCTCCAGGGGCCCAACCCCTGGGTCCCCAACACCAGCTCCAGGGGCCCAACCCCTTGGGGCCCCAACACCAGCTCCAGGGGCCCAACCCCTGGGGGCCCGAACCCTAGCTCCAGGGGCCCAACCCCTGGGGGCCCCAACACCAGCTCCAGGGGCCCAACCCCTGGGGGCCCGAACCATAGCTCCAGGGGCCCAACCCCGGGAGGACCCAACACCAGCTCCAGGGGCCCAACCCCTGGGGGCCCGAACCATAGCTCCAGGGGCCCAACCCCTGGGGGCCCCAACACCAGCTCTAGGGGCCCAACCCCTGGGGGCCCGAACCATAGCTCCAGGGGCCCAACCCCTCGGGGCCCGAACCATAGCTGCAGGGGCCCAACCCCTGGGGTCCCCAACACCAGCTTTAGGGGCCCAACCCCTGGGGGCCCTAACACCAGCTCCAGTGGCCCAACCCCTGGGGGCCCGAACCATAGCTCCAGGGGCCCAACCCCTGAGGGCCCCAACACCAGCTCCAGGGGCCCAAGCCCTGGGGGCCCGAACCATAGCTCCAGGGGCCCAACCCCTGGGGGCCCGTACCATAGCTCCAGGGGCCCAACCCCTGGGGGCCCCAACACCAACTGCAGGGGCCCAACCACTGGGGGCCCCAACACCAGCTCCAGTTGCCCAACCCGTGGGGGCTCGAACCATAGCTCTAGGGGCCAACCCCTGGGGGCCCGAACCATAGCTCCAGGGTCCCAACTCCTGGGGGCCCCAACACCAGCTCCAGGGGCCCAAACCCTGGGGGCCCGAACCATAGCTCCAGGGGCCCAACCCCAGAGGGCCCCAAAACCAGCTCCAGGGGCCCAACCCCTGGGGGACCGAACCATACCTCCAGGGGCCCAAACCCTGGGGGCCCGAACCATGGCTCCAGGGGCCCTTCCCCTGGGGGCCCCAACACCACCTCCAGGGGTCCAACCCCTGAGGGCCTCAACACCAGCTCTAGGGGCCCAACCCCTGGGGGCCCGAACCATAGCTCCAGGGGCCCAACCCCTGGGGGCCTCAACACCAGCTCCAGGGGCCCAACCAATGGGGGCCCGAACCATAGGTCCAGGGGCCCGATCCCTGGGCGCCCGTACCATAGCTCCAGGGGCCCAACCCCTGGGGGCCCCAACACCAGCTCCAGGGGCCAAACCCCTGGGGGCCCGAACCATAGCTCCTGGGGCCCAACCCCTGGGGGTCCCAACACCAGCTCCAGGGGCCCAACCACTCGGTCCCGAACCATAGCTCCATGGACCCAACCCCTGGGGGTCCCAACACCAGCTCCAGGGGCCCAACCCATGGGGGCCTGAACCATAGCTCCAGGGGCCCAACCCCTCGGGGCCCGAACCATAGCTCCAGGGGCCCAACCCCTGGGGGCCCCAACACCAGCTCCAGGGGCCCAACCCCTGGGGGCCCGAACCATAGCTCCAGGGGCCCAACCCCTAGGGGCCCCAACACTAGCTCCAGGGGCCCAACCCCTGGGGGCCCGAACCATAGCTCCAGGGGCCCAACCCCTGGGGGCCCGAACCATAGCTACAGGGGCCCAACAACTGGGGGCCCCAACACCAGCTCCAGGGACCCAACCCCTGGGGGCCCGAACCATATCTCCAGATGCCGAACCCCTGGGGGCCCTAACACCAGCTCCAGGTGCCCAACCCCTGGGGGCCAGAACCATAGCTCCTGGGGCCCAACGCCTGGGGGCCCCAACACCAGCTCCAGGGGCCCAACCCCTGGCGGCCCCAACACCAGCTCCAGGGGCCCAACCCCTGGGGGTCCGAACCATAGCTCCAGGGGCCCAACCCCTGGGGACCCAAACACCAGCTCCAGGGGCCCAACCCCTGGGGGCCAAAACACCAGATCCAGGGGCCCAACCCCTGGGGGCCCGAACCATAGCTGCAGGGGCCCAACCCCTGGGGGACCCAACAGCAGCTCCAGGGGCTCAAACCCTGGGGGCCCGAACCATAGCTCCAGGGGCCCAACCCCTGGGGGCCCCAACACCACCTCCAGAGGCCCAACCCCTGGGGGCCCCAACACCAGCTCCAGGGGCCCAACCCCTGGGGGCCCGAACCCTAGCTCCAGGGGCCTAACCCCTGGGGGCCCCAACACCAGGTCCAGGGGCCCAACCCCTGGGGGCCCAAACCCTAGCTCCAGGGGCCCAACCCCTGGGTTCCCCAACACCAGCTCCAGGGGCCTAACCCTTGGGGGCCCGAACCATAGCTCCAGTGGCCCAACCCCTGGGGGCCCCAACACCAGCTCCGGGGGCCCAACCCCTGGGGGCCCGAACCAAAGCTCCAGGGGCCAACCCCTGGGGGCCCCAACACCAGCTCCAGGGTCCGAAACCCTGGGGGCCCGAACCATAGCTCCAGGGGCCCAACCCCTGGGGGCCCCAACACCAGCTCCAGGGGCCCAACTCCTGGGGGCCCGAACCATAGCTCCAGGGGCCCAACCCCTGGGGGCCCGAACCATAGCTCCAGGGGCCCAACCCCTGGGGGCCCCAACACCAGCTCCAGGGGCCCAACCCCTGGGGGCCCGAACCATTGCTCCAGGGCCCCAACCCCTGGGGGCCCGAACCATAGCTCCAGGGTCCCAACAACTGTCGGCCCCAACACCAGCTCCAGGGGCCCAACCCCTGGGGGACCGAACCATAGCTCCAGGGGCCGAACCCCTGGGGGCCCCAACACCAGCTCCAGGGGCCCAACCCCTGGGGGCCCGAACCATACATCCAGGAGCCCAACGCCTGGGGGCCCCAACAACAGCTCCAGGGGCCCACCCCCTGGGTGCCCCAACACCAGATCCAGGGGCCCAATCCCTGGGGGCCCGAACCATAGCTCCAGTGGCCCAACCCCTGGGGTCCCCAACACCAGCTTTAGGGGCCTAACCCCTAGGGGACCCAACATCAACTGCTGGGGCCCAACCACTGGGGGCCCCAACACCAGCTCCAGTTGCCCAACCCCTGGGGGCTCGAACCATAGCTCCAGGGGCCCATCCCCTGGGGGCCATAACACCGGCTCCAGAGGCCCAACCCCTTGGGGCCCGAACCATAGCTCTAGGTGCCCAACCCCTGGGGGCCCCAACACCAGCTCCAGTGGCCCAACCCCTGGGGGCCCGAACCATAGCTCCAGGTACCCAACCCCTGGGGGCCCGAACTATAGCTCCAGGGGCCCAACTCCTGGGGCCCCAACACCAGCTCCAGGGGCCTAACCCCTGGGGGCCCGAACCATAGCTCCAGGGGCCAAACTCCTGGGGGCCCCAACACCAGCTCCAGGGGGCCAACCCCTGGGGGCCCGAACCATAGCTCCAGGTGCCCAACCCCTGGGGGCCCAGACACCTGCTCCCAGGGCCCAACCCCTGGGGGTCCAAACCATAGCTCCAGGGGCCCAACCCCTGGGGACCCCAACAACAGCTCCAGGGGCCCAACCCCTGGGGGCCCCAACACGAGATCCAGGAGCCCAACCCCTGGGGGCCCGAAACATAGCTCCAGGGGCCAAACCCCTGGGGGCCCGAACACCAGCTCCAGGAGCCCAACCCCTGGGGGCCCGAGCCATAGCTCCAGGGGCCCAACCCCTGGGTGCCCCAACACCAGCTCCAGGGGCCCAACCCCTGGGGGGTCGAACCATAGCTCCAGGGGCCCAACCCCTGGGTGCCCCAACACCAGCTCCAGGGGCCCAACCCCTGGGGGGTCGAACCATAGCTCCAGGGGCCCAACCCCTGGGGGCCCCAACACCACCTCCAGAGGCCCAACCCCTGGGGGCCCCAACACCAGCTCCAGGGGCCCAACCCCTGGGGGCCCGAACCCTAGCTCCAGGGGCCTAACCCCTGGGGGCCCCAACACCAGGTCCAGGGGCCCAACCCCTGGGGGCCCGAACCCTAGCTCCAGGGGCCCAACCCCTGGGGGCCCCAACACCAGCTCCAGGGGCCCAACCCTTGGGGGCCCGAACCATAGCTCCAGTGGCCCAACCCCTGGGGGCCCCAACACCAGCTCCGGGGGCCCAACCCCTGGGGGCCCGAACCATAGCTCCAGGGGCCAACCCCTGGGGGCCCCAACACCAGCTCCAGGGTCCGAAACCCTGGGGGCCCGAACCATAGCTCCAGGGGCCCAACCCCTGTGGGCCCCAACACCAGCTCCAGGGGCCCAACCCCTGGGGGCCCGAACCATAGCTCCAGGGGCCCAACCCCTGGGGGCCCGAACCATAGCTCCAGGGGCACTACCCCTGGGGGCCCCAACACCAGCTCCAGGGGCCCAACCCCTGGGGGCCCGAACCATACATCCAGGAGCCCAACGCCTGGGGGCCCTAACAACAGCTCCAGGGGCCCACCCCCTGGGTGCCCCAACACCAGATCCAGGGGCCCAACCCCTGGGGGCCCGAACCATAGCTCCAGGTACCCAACCCCTGGGGGCCCGAACCATAGCTCCAGGGTCCAAACCCCTGGGGGCCCCAACACGAGATCCAGGAGCCCAACCCCTGGGGGCCCGAAACATAGCTCCAGGGGCCAAACCCCTGGGGGCCCCAACACCAGCTCCAGGGGCCCAACCCCTGGGGGCCCGAACCCTACCTCCAGGGGCCCAATCCCTGGGGCCCCAACACCAGCTCCAAGGGCCCAACCCCTGGGGGCCCGAACCATAGCTCCAGGGGCCTAACCCCTCGGGGCCCGAACCATAGCTCCAGGGGCCCAACCCCTGGGGTCCCCAACACAAGCTTTAGGGGCCCAACGCCTGTGGGCTCCAACACCAGCTCCATGGCCCAACCCCTGGGGGCCCGAACCATAGCTCTAGGGGCCCAACCTCTGGGAGCTCCAACACCAGGTCCAGGGGCCCAACCCCTGGGGGCCGGAACCATAGCTCCAGGAGCCCAACCCCTGGGGGCCCGAGCCATAGCTCCAGGGGCCCAACCCCTGGGTGCCCCAACACCAGATCCAGGGGCCCAACCCCTGGGGGCCCGAACCATAGCTCCAGGGGCCCAACCCCTGGGGGCCCCAACACCAGCTCCAGGGGCCCAACCCCTTGGGGCCCGAACCATAGCTCCAGGGGCCCAACCCCTGGGGGCCGCAACACCAGCTCCAGGGGCCCAACCCCTGGGGGCCCGAACCATAGCTCCAGGGGCCCAACCACTGGGGGCCAAAACACCAGCTCCAGGGGCCCAACCCCTGGGAGCCCGAACGATAGCTCCAGGGGCCCAACCCCTCGGGGCCCGAACCATAGGTCCCGGTGCCCAACCGCTGGGGTCCCCAACACCAGCTTTAGGGGCCTAACCCCTGGGGGCCCCAACACCAGGTCCAGGGGCCCAACCACTGGGGGCCCCAACACCAGCTCCAGTTGCCCAACCCCTGGGGGCTCGAACCATAGCTCCAGGGGCCCAACCCCTGGGGGCCCGAACCATAGCTCCAGAGGGCCAACCCCTGGGGGCCCGAACCATAGCTCCAGGGGCCCAACCCCTGGGGGCCCCAACACCTGCTCCCAGGGCCCAACCCCTGGGGGTCCAAACCATAGCTCCAGGGGCCCAACTCCTGGGGACCCCAACAACAGCTCCAGGGGCCCAACCCCTGGGGGCACCAAAACCAGATCCAGGAGCCCAACCCCTGGGGCCCGAAACATAGCTCCAGGGGCCCAACCCCTGGGGGCCCCAACACCATCTCCAAGGGCCCAACCCCTGGTGGCTCGAACCATAGCTCCAGGGGCCCAAACGCTGGGGGCCCCAATATCAGCTCTAGGGGCCCAAACCCTGGGGGCTTGAACCATAGCTCCAGGGGCCCAACCCCTGGGGGCCCCAACACTAGCTCCAGGGGCCCAAACCCTGGGGGCCCCAACACCAGCTCCAGGGGCCCAACCCCTGGGGGCCCGAACCATAGCTCCAGGGGCCCAAACCCTGGGGGCCCGAACACCAGCTCTAGGGGCCCAACGCCTGGGGGCCCGAACCATAGCTCCAGGGGCCCAACCCCTGGGGGCCCCAACACCAGCTCCGGGGGCCGAAACCCTGGGGGCCCCAACACCATCTCTAGGGGCCCAACCCCTGGGGGCCCGAACCATAGCTCCAGGGGCCCAACCCCAGGGGGCCCCAACAAAAGCTCCAGGGGCCCAAACCCTGGGGGCCCCAACACCAACTCCAGGGGCCCAACCCCTAGGGGCCCGAGCCATAGCTCCAGGGGCCCAACCCCTGGGGGCCCAAACACCAGCTCCAGGGCCCAAACCCTGGGGGCCCCAACACCAACTCCAGGGGCCCAACCCCTGGGGGCCCGAACCACAGCTCCAGGGGCCTAACCCCTGGGGACCCCAATACCAGCTCCAGGGGTCCAAACCCTGGGGGACCGAACCATAGCTCCAGGGGCCCAACCCCTGGGGGCCCCAACATCAGCTCTAGGGGCCCACCCCTGGGGGCCCCAACACCAGCTCCAGGGGCCCAACCCCTGGGGGCCCGAACCATAGCTCCAGGGCCCAAACCCTGGGGGCCCCAACACCAGCTCCAGGGGCCCAACCCCTGGGGGCCCGAACCATAGCTCCAGGGGCCCAACCCCTGGGGGCAACAACACCAGCTCCAGGGGCCCAAACCCTGGCGGCCCCAACACCAGCTCCAGGGGCCCAACCCCTGGTTGCCCGAACCATAGCTCCAGGGGCCCAGCCCCTGGGGTCCCCAACACCAGGTCCAGGGGCCGAAACCCTTTGGGCCCCAACACCAACTCCAGGGTCCCAACCCCTGGGGGACCGAACCATAGCTCCAGGGGCCCAACCCCTGGGGGCCCCAACATCAGCTCTAGAGGCCCAACCCCTGGGGGCCCCAACACCAACTCCAGGGGCCCAACCCCTGGGGGCCCGAACCATAGCTCCAGGGGCCCAACCCCTGGGGACCCCAACACCAGCTCCAGGTGCCCAAACCCTGGGGGACCGAACCATAGCTCCAGGGGCCCAACCCCTGGGTGCCCCAGCACCAGCTCCAGGGGCCCAAACCCTGGGGGCCCCAACACCAACTCCAGGGGCCCAACCCCTGGGGGCTCGAACCATCGCTCCAGGGGCCCAACCCCTGGGGGCCCCAACACCAGCTCGAGGGGCCCAAACCCTGGGGGCCCAAACACCAATTCCAGGGGCCCAACCCCGGGGGCCAAACAATAGCTCCAGGGGCCCATCCTCTGGGGGCCCCAACACCAGCTCCAGGGGCCCAACCCCTGGGGGCCCCAACATCAGCTCTAGGGGCCCAACCCTTGGGGGCCCGAACCATAGCTCCGGGGCCCAACCCCTGGGGGCCCCAACACCAGCTCCAGGGGCCCAAACCCTGGGGGCCCCAACACCAACTCCAGGGGCCCAACCCCTGGGGGCCCGAACCATAGCTCCAGGGGCCCAACCCCTGAGGGCCCCAACACCAACTCCAGGGGCCCAACCCCTGGGAGCCCCAACACCAACTCCAGGGTCCCAACCCCTGGGGACCCCAACACCAGCTCCAGGGGCCCAAACCCTGGGGGCCCCAACATCAGCTCTAGGGACCCAACCCCTGGTTGTGCGAACCATAGCTCCAGGGGCCCAAACCCTGGGGGCCCCAACACCAACTCCAGGGTCCCAAACCCTGGGGGCCCCAACACCAACTCCAGGGGCCCAACCCCTGGGGGCCCGAACCATAGCTCCAGGGGCCCAAACCCTGGGGTCCCCAACACCAACTCCAGGGGCCCAAACCCTGGGGGCCCCAACACCAGCTCCAGGGGCCCAACCCCTCGGGCCCGAACCATAGCTCCAGGGGCCCAACCCCTGGGGGCCCCAACACCAGCTCCAGGGGCGCAACCCCTGGAGGCCCCAACACCAACTCCAGGGGCCCAACCCCTGGGGGCCCGAACCATAGCTCCAGGGGCCCAACCCCTGGGGGCCCCAACACCAACTCCAGGGGCCCAACCCCTGGGGGCCCGAACCATAGCTCCAGGGGCCCAACCCCTGGGGGCCCCAACACCAGCTCCAGGGCCCCAAGCCCTGGAGACCCCAACAATAACTCCAGGTGCCCAACCCCTGGGGGCCCGAACCATAGCTCCAGGGGCCCAAACCCTGGGGGCCCCAACACCAACTCCATGGGCCCAACCCCTGGGGGCCCGAACCATAGCTCCAGGGGCTCAACCCCTGGGGACCCCAACACCAGCTCCAGGGGCCCAAACCCTGGGGGACCGAACCATAGCTCCAGGGGCCAAACTCCTGGGGGCCCCAACACCAGCTCCAGGGGGCCAACCCCTGGGGGCCCGAACCACAGCTCCAGGGGCCTAACCCCTGGGGACCCCAATACCAGCTCCAGGGGTCCAAACCCTGGGGGACCGAACCATAGCTCCAGGGGCCCAACCCCTGGGGGCCCCAACATCAGCTCTAGGGGCCCACCCCTGGGGGCCCCAACACCAGCTCCAGGGGCCCAACCCCTGGGGGCCCGAACCATAGCTCCAGGGCCCAAACCCTGGGGGCCCCAACACCAGCTCCAGGGGCCCAACCCCTGGGGGCCCGAACCATAGCTCCAGGGGCCCAACCCCTGGGGGCAACAACACCAGCTCCAGGGGCCCAAACCCTGGCGGCCCCAACACCAGCTCCAGGGGCCCAACCCCTGGGGGCCCGAACCATAGCTCCAGGGGCCCAACCCCTGGGGTCCCCAACACCAGGTCCAGGGGCCGAAACCCTTTGGGCCCCAACACCAACTCCAGGGTCCCAACCCCTGGGGGACCGAACCATAGCTCCAGGGGCCCAACCCCTGGGGGCCCCAACATCAGCTCTAGAGGCCCAACCCCTGGGGGCCCCAACACCAACTCCAGGGGCCCAACCCCTGGGGGCCCGAACCATAGCTCCAGGGGCCCAACCCCTGGGGACCCCAACACCAGCTCCAGGTGCCCAAACCCTGGGGGACCGAACCATAGCTCCAGGGGCCCAACCCCTGGGTGCCCCAACACCAGCTCCAGGGGCCCAAACCCTGGGGGCCCCAACACCAACTCCAGGGGCCCAACCCCTGGGGGCCCGAACCATCGCTCCAGGGGCCCAACCCCTGGGGGCCCCAACACCAGCTCGAGGGGCCCAAACCCTGGGGGCCCCAACACCAATTCCAGGGGCCCAACCCCGGGGGCCAAACAATAGCTCCAGGGGCCCATCCTCTGGGGGCCCCAACACCAGCTCCAGGGGCCCAACCCCTGGGGGCCCCAACATCAGCTCTAGGGGCCCAACCCTTGGGGGCCCGAACCATAGCTCCGGGGCCCAACCCCTGGGGGCCCCAACACAAGCTCCAGGGGCCCAAACCCTGGGGGCCCCAACACCAACTCCAGGGGCCCAACCCCTGGGGGCCCGAACCATAGCTCCAGGGGCCCAACCCCTGAGGGCCCCAACACCAACTCCAGGGGCCCAACCCCTGGGAGCCCCAACACCAACTCCAGGGTCCCAACCCCTGGGGACCCCAACACCAGCTCCAGGGGCCCAAACCCTGGGGGCCCCAACATCAGCTCTAGGGACCCAACCCCTGGTTGTGCGAACCATAGCTCCAGGGGCCCAACCCCTGGGGGCCCCAACACCAACTCCAGGGTCCCAAACCCTGGGGGCCCCAACACCAACTCCAGGGGCCCAACCCCTGGGGGCCCGAACCATAGCTCCAGGGGCCCAAACCCTGGGGTCCCCAACACCAACTCCAGGGGCCCAAACCCTGGGGGCCCCAACACCAGCTCCAGGGGCCCAACCCCTCGGGCCCGAACCATAGCTCCAGGGGCCCAACCCCTGGGGGCCCCAACACCAGCTCCAGGGGCCCAACCCCTGCAGGCCCCAACACCAACTCCAGGGGCCCAACCCCTGGGGGCCCGAACCATAGCTCCAGGGGCCCAACCCCTGGGGGCCCCAACACCAACTCCAGGGGCCCAACCCCTGGGGGCCCGAACCATAGCTCCAGGGGCCCAACCCCTGGGGGCCCCAACACCAGCTCCAGGGCCCCAAGCCCTGGAGACCCCAACAATAACTCCAGGTGCCCAACCCCTGGGGGCCCGAACCATAGCTCCAGGGGCCCAAACCCTGGGGGCCCCAACACCAACTCCATGGGCCCAACCCCTGGGGGCCCGAACCATAGCTCCAGGGGCTCAACCCCTGGGGACCCCAACACCAGCTCCAGGGGCCCAAACCCTGGGGGACCGAACCATAGCTCCAGGGGCCAAACTCCTGGGGGCCCCAACACCAGCTCCAGGGGGCCAACCCCTGGGGGCCCGAACCATAGCTCCAAGGGCCCAACCCCTGGGGGCCCCAACACCAGCTCCAGGGTCCCAAACTCTGGGGGCCCCAACACCAACTCCAGGGGCCCAACCCCTGGGAGCCCGAACCATAGCTCCAGGGGCCCAACCCCTGGGGGCCCCAACACCAGCTCCAGGGGCCCAACCCCTGGGGACCCGAACCATAGCTCCAGGGGCCTAACCCCTGGGGGCCCGAACCATAGCTCCAGGGGCCCAAACCCTGGGGGCCCCAACGCCAGCTCCAGGGGCCCAAACCCTGGGGGCACGAACCATAGCTCCAGGGGCCCAACCCCTGGGGGCCCCAACCCCAGCTCCAGGGGCCCAAACCCTTTGGGCCCCAACACCAGCTCAAGGGGCCCAACCCCTGGAGGAACGAACCATAGCTCCAGGGGCCCAACCCCTAGGGGCCCCAACACCAGCTCCAGGGGCCCAAACCCTGGGGGCCCCAACACGAACTCCAGGGGCCCAACCCCTGGGGGCCCGAACCATAGCTCCAGGGGCCCAACCCCTGGGGGCCCCAACACCAGCTCCAGGGGCCCAAACCCTGCGGGCCACGACACCAGCTCCAGGGGCCCAACCCCTGGGGGCCCGAACCATAGCTCCAGGGGCACAATCCCTGGGGGCCCTAACACCAGCTGCAGGGGCCCAAACCCTGGGGGCCCCAACACCAGCTCCATGGGCCCAAACCCTGCGGGACCGAACCATAGCTCCAGGGGCCGAACCCCCGGGGGCCCCAACATCAGCTCTAGGGGCCCAACCCCTGGGGGCCCCAACACGAGCTCCAGGGGCCCAACCCCTGGGGCCCGAACCATAGCTCCAGGGGCCCAAACCCTCGGTGCCCCAACACCAGCTCCAGGGGCCCAACCCTGGGGGCCCCAACACCAGCTCCAGGGGCCCAACCCCTGGGGGCCCGAACCATAGCTCCAGGGGCCCAACCCCTGGGGGCCCCAACACTAGCTCCAGGGGCCCAAACCCTGGGGGACTGAACCATAGATCCAGGGGCCCAACCCCTGGGGGCCCCAACACCAGCTCCAGGGGCCGAAACCCTGGGGGCCCCAACACCAACTCCAGGGGCCCAACCCCTGGGGGCCCGAACCATAGCTGCAGGGGCCCATCCCCTGGGGGCCCCAACACCAGCTCCAGGGGCCCAACCCCTGGAAGCCCCAACGTGAGCTCTAGGGGCCCAACCCCTGGGGGCCCGAACCATAGCTCCAGGGGCCCAGCCCCTGGGGGCCCCAACACCAGCTACAGGGGCCCAAACCCTGGGGGCCCCAACACCAACTCCAGGGGCCCAACCCCTGGGGGCCCGAACCGTAGCTCCAGGGGCCGAACCCCTGGGGGCCCCAACACCAGCTCCAGGGCCCAACCCCTAGGGGCAAGAACCATAGCTCCAGGGGCCCAACCCCTGGGGGCCCCAACACCAGCTCCAGGGTCCCAAACCCTGGGGGCCCCAACACCAACTCCAGGGGCCCAACCCCTGGGGGCCCGAACCATAGCTCCAGGGTCCCAACCCCTGGGGGCCCCAACACCAGCTCCAGGGGCCCAAACCCTGGGGACCCCAACACCAACTCCAGGGGCCCAACCCCTGGGTGCCCCAACACCAACTCCAGGGGCCCAACCCCTGGGGGCCCGAATCATAGCTCTAGGGGCCCAAACCCTGGGGGCCCGAGCTCCAACTCCAGGGGCCCAACCCCTGGGGGCCCGAACCATAGCTCCAGGGGCCGAACCCCTCGGTGCCCCAACACCAACTCCAGGGGCCCAACCCCTGGGTGCCCGGACCATAGCTCCAGGGGCCCAACCCCTGGGGACCGCAACACGAGCTCCAGGGGCCCAAACCCTGGGGGCCCCAACATCAGCTCTAGGGGCCCAACCCCTGGGGGCCCGAACCATAGCTCCAGGGGCCCAAACCCATGGGGCCCCAACACCAACTCCAGGGGCTCAAACCCTGGGGGCCCCAACACCAACTCCAGGGGCCCAACCCCTGGGGGCCGGAACCATAGCTCCAGGGGCCCAACCCCTGGGGGCCCCAACACCAGCTCCAGGGGCCCAGCCCTTGGGAGCCCGAACCATAGCTCCAGGGGCCCAACCCCTGGGGGCCCCAACACCAGCTCCAGGGGCCCAGCCCCTGGGGGCCCGAACCATAGCTCCAGGGGCCCAACCCCTGGGGGCCACAACACCAGCTCCAGGGTCCCAACCCCTGGTGGCCCGAACCATAGCTCCAGGGGCCCAACCCCTGGGGGCCCCAACACCAGCTCCAGGGGAACAAACCGTGCGGTTCCCCAACACCAACTCCAGGGTCCCAAACCCTGGGGGCCCCAACACCAGCTCCAGGGGCCGAAACCGTGGGGGCTCCAACACCAACTACAGGGGCCCAACCCCTGGGGGCTTTAACACCAGCTCCAGGGGCCCAACCCCTGGTTGCCCGAACCATAGCTCCAGGGGCCCAACCCCTGGGGGCCCCAACATCAGCTCTAGGGTCCCAACCCCTGGGGACCCGAACCATAGCTCCAGGGGCCTAACCCCTGGGGGCCCGAACCATAGCTCCAGGGGCACAAAACCTGGGGGCCCCAACGCCAGCTCCAGGGGCCCAAACCCTGGGGGCACGAACCATAGCTCCAGGGGCCCAACCCCTGGGGGCCCCAACACCAGCTCCAGGGGCCCAAACCCTGGGGACCCCACCACCAGCTCCAGGGGCCCAACCCCTGGGGGAACGAACCATAGCTCCAGGGGCCCAACCCCTAGGGGCCCCAACACCAGCTCCAGGGGCCCAAACCCTGGGGGCCCCAACAAGAACTCCAGGGGCCCAACCCGTGGGTTCCCGAACCATAGCTCCAGGGGCCCAACCCCTGGGGGCCCCAACACCAGCTCCAGGGGCCCAAACCCTGCGGGCCACGACACCAGCTCCAGGGGCCCAACCCCTGGGGGCCCGAACCATAGCTCCAGGGGCCCAATCCCTGGGGGCCCTAACACCAGCTGCAGGGGCCCAAACCCTGGGTGCCCCAACACCAACTCCAGGGGCCCAACCCCTGGGGGCCCGAACCATAGCTCCAGGGGCCCAAACCCTCGGTGCCCCAACACCAGCTCCAGGGGCCCAAACCCTGGGGGACCGAACCATAGCTCCAGGGGCCGAACCCCTGGGGGCCCCAACATCAGCTCTAGGGGCCCAACCCCTGGGGGCCCCAACACCAGCTCCAGGGGCCCAACCCCTGGGGGCCCGAACCATAGCTCCAGGGGCCCAAACCCTCGGTGCCCCAACACCAGCTCCAGGGGCCCAACCCTGGGGGCCTCAACACTAACTCCAGGGGCCCAACCCCTGGGGGCCCGAACCATAGCTCCAGGGGCCCAACCCCTGGGGGCCCCAACACTAGCTCCAGGGGCCCATACCCTGGGGGACTGAACCATAGATCCAGGGGCCCAACCCCTGGGGGCCCCAACACCAGCTCCAGGGGCCCAAACCCTGGGGGCCCCAACACCAACTCCAGGGGCCCAACCCCTGGGGGCCCGAACCATAGCTCCAGGGGCCTAACCCCTGGGGGCCACAACACCAGCTCCAGGGGCCCAAACCCTGGGGGCCCCAACACCAACTTCAGGGGCCCAACCCCTGGGGGCCCGAACCATAGCTGCAGGGGCCCATCCCCTGGGGGCCCCAACACCAGCTCCAGGGGCCCAACCCCTGGAAGCCCCAACGTGAGCTCTAGGGGCCCAACCCCTGGGGGCCCGAAGCATAGCTCCAGGGGCCCAGCCCCTGGGGGCCCCAACACCAGCTACAGGGGCCCATACCCTGGGGGACTGAACCATAGATCCAGGGGCCCAACCCCTGGGGGCCCCAACACCAGCTCCAGGGGCCCAAACCCTGGGGGCCCCAACACCAACTCCAGGGGCCCAACCCCTGGGGGCCCGAACCATAGCTCCAGGGGCCTAACCCCTGGGG
>NW_026114873.1:0-38023 GCF_025201925.1 Gopherus flavomarginatus | reverse complement strand
CTAAGGGTCCCAGAGGGGCTTAGGGGTTAGTGGGGGGCACAGAATTTATGTCACGGACGTGTGGGGGAATCCGGTCCGCACCCTCTTCCTGGGACACCACAGTGACTCAGCAGGCCAGTAAACAAAAGGTTTTTTTTGGCCAACAGGAACGAAGGATACCGCAGAGCTTTTGGGCACAACCAGGACCTCTCGATCGAGTCCTTCTGGGGTCAGAAAGCTTAGTTCCCAGTTTGGAATCTTGAATTCCAAAACCCAGCTCCAAAAAAAAACTGAACTAAACCCTCCAGCCAGCCCCTTCCTCCCGTGTCCAGCTTCCCAGGCAAGGTGCTGACCCCTCCCGCTGCCTAGCTAGAGTTACAGGCTTAGGTCCTGTCCCTCAACTTACGTCACTCCCTGCTCTCCATCTCCCCACAGATAGTCCTACTCCACCAGGGTCCCTACCCGTGGGCCCCTAACCCTTGCTCCTGGGGCCCTACCCCTGTGCCTTACTCTAGCTCCAGTTGCCATACCCATGGCCCCTAACCCGAGCTCCAGAGGCTCCATCCCTGGGGCTCCGAACAATAGCTCCAGGTGCCCAACCCGTGGGCCCATAGCCCTTGTTTCAGGGGCCCTACGAGTGGGCCCCTAATCCAGCTCCAGAGGCTTAAGCGTAAGATCTCTAACCTAGCTCCAGGGGCCCCACCCCTGGGGACCTCCTAACCTTGCTCCATGGGGCCACATCCATGGGGCACCTAACCCTAGCTATAAGGGACACTGCTCAAGGGGTCCCAAACCATAGCTCCAGAGGCCCTACACGTGGGGCCCTAACACTAGCTCCAGAGTCCCTACCTGTGGGACCCCTAACCCTAGGTCCAGGTGCACTCACCCCTGGGGCCCCTACGCTAGCTCAGGGGCCATACCCATGGGGTCCTAATCCTAAATTCCAGGGGTCCCATTCGTGGATCCCCTAACAGTAACTCCAAGTGGCCCCATACCTGGGGCCAGTAACCCTAGCTCCAGGTACCCTACCCATGGGGCCCGTAAACCTAGCTCCAGGGGCCTTACACGTGAAGCCCCTAACCATAGCTCCAGAGGCCCTAACTGTGCGGCCCCTAACCCTAACTCCAGGGGCCTACCCGTAGGGGCCCCTATCCCTAAGTGCAGGGGCCCTTCAACCTGGGGCCCTATCCTAGCTGCAGGGGCCCTACCAGTCAGACCACTAACACTATCTCCAGAGGCCCTTCACGTGGGACCCTTAACCCAAACTCCAGGGGTCCTATCGCTTAGGGCCCTAACCCTAGCTGCAGGGGTGATACCCATGGTGCCCCTAAAACTAGCTCCAGGTGCCCCATCCCTGGGGCCCCTAACTCTAGCTTTAGGGACCCTGCTCGTAGGGCCCCAAACTATAGCTCCAGGGGCCCTACCCATTGGGATCCTAACCCTATCTCCAGAGGCCCTACCCTTTCCTGGTTGGACATGTGCGACGGATAAAACATACATCCTAAATGAAACAGTCTGACTTTTTATTATGGAGAAAAAACAAGTTTTAAAACGTTTATATGTTTTAGGACTTGGCCATACAGTATCTGAGGCTGAACTGCAAGAAAGATTCAGCAAGTGTGGAAATGTTACAGATGCGGAAAATTGTTATCAGGAAAGATGACCGGGGAACACTATGAAGACTTTTGCTTATATCAACATTAGCATTTCTGAAGCAGATCTTAAAAGATGTATGTCTATTTTAAATATAAAATCTCAACCCAGCTACAGGGCTCTACCCCTGGGGCCCCTAACCTAGCTACCGGGGCCCTACCATTGGGCTGCTAACCCTAATCTTAGGACGCTACCTGTGAGGCCCCTAACCCTAGCTCCAGGGGCCCTAACCGTAAGGTCTCTAACAATTGCTCGGGGGCCCTACCACTGGGGCCCCTAACCTAGCTCCAGGGACCTCCTTCCCTGGGGCCCTAACTATAGCTCCAGGGGCCCAACCATGGGGGCCCTAACCCTCGCTCAGGGGCCCTACCAGTGGGGGACCCCTAAAACCTAACTGCAGGGGCCCTACCTGTGGGCCCCTAACCCTAGTTCCAGAGGCCTTACCCGTGAGACCCCTAACCCTAGCTCCAGGGGCCCTACCCATTGGGATCCTAACCCTAACTTCAGGGCCCCTACCTGTGAGCCCCTAACCCTAGTTCCAGAGGCTTTACCGTGAGACCCCTAACCCTAGCTCCAGGGGCCCTACCACTGAGGCTCAATCCCCAGCTCCAGAGGATCTACTCCTAGGGCTCCTAACCCTAGCTCCAAGGATAATACCCATGGGACCCCTAATTGAAACTCCAGGGGCTCTAACCCTTGGGGCCCTAACCCTACCTCCAGGGGCCCCATCCCTGGTTTCTCTAACCCAGCTCTAGGGGCCCTACTCGTGGGGCTTCTTCCCCAGCTCCAGGGCCCTACCGTGGTTCCCCTAACCCTAGCTCCAAGGGCTCTATCCGTGGGACCTAACCTAGCTCAGGGGCCGTCCTCGTGGTGCCCCTAACACTAGGTCCAGAGGCCCCACCCCTGGGAACCCTAACCCTAGCTCCAGGGGCCCTACATGTGGGAATCATAATCCTAGCTCCAATGGCCCTACCTATGGGACCCTAACCTTAGCTTCCGGGGCCCTACCCCTTGGGTCCGTTACCAAAGATCCAGGGGCCCTACCCCTTGCGCCACTAACCCTATCTACAGGGGCCCTCTCCGTGGGCCCCTAACCCAAGCTCCAGGGACCCCACCACTAGGACCCCTAACCCTAGCTCCAGGGGCCCCATACCTGGGGCTCCTAACCCTAGTTCCAAGGGCCATACCATGGGGTCCCTAACACTTGTCCAGGCACCCATGCCCGTAGGGCCCTTACCTTAGCTAAAGTAGGCCCTACCGTGGGGTCACTTAGCCTAGCTCCAGAGGACCCCACCCCCTGGGGAAACCCAAACACTAGCTCCAGGGGCCTTACCCACGTGAACACTAACCCTAGCTCCAGGGCCAAGTCCCTGGGGCCCCTAACTCCTATCTCCAAGGGCCTTAGCCGTGCGCCCCTAACGCTAGGTACAGGGGCTCTACGCATGGGGCCACTAACCCAAGCTCCAGGGGCCCTACCAATGGAGGCCCTGTCCCTAGCTCCAGTGTCCCATCACGTGGGACCCTAACCCTAGGTCCATGGGCTCTACCCCTGGGGCCCTAACCGTAGCTCCAGGCACCTACCATAGGACCCTATCCCTAGGTCCAGGGCCCACCCCTAGGACCCCTAACCCTAGCAGTAGGGCCCCATGCCCTGGGGCCCTAACCCAAAGCTCTAGGGTCCCTACCTGTGGGGCCCCTAACCCTAGCTCCAGAGGCCCTACCCATGGGGACCACTAACCCTAGTCTATAGGGGCCGTCTGACCCCTGTTCCCCTAACACAGCTCCAGATGCCATATGTTGGGCCCCTGAACCCTAGTATCCAGGGCTGACCCCCAGGACCCCTAACCAAGTTTCAAGGGTTACATGCCTATGTTTAACCCTAGATCCAGGGGCCCACTCATGGGAATCTAACTAGCTACAGAGTCCTTACCCGTGTCCACCCCCAAACCAGCTCCAGGGGCCCTACCCTGGGGCCCTAACCCTAGCTGCGGGGGCTACCCATTGGGCCCCTAACCCTAATCCACTAGACACTACCTGGGACCCCTAACCCTAGCTCCAGGGCCTAACCGTAGGGCACCTCACCCTAGCTCCAGCTGCCCTACCAATGGGGCCCTAACCCTAGCTCCAGGGCTCCAACCCTAGGGCCCCAACCTTAGCTCCATGTGCCCACCCGTGGGGCCCCTCACCCAGCTACAGGGGCCCTACCCCTGGGGCCCCTAACCCTAGCTACCGGGGCCCTACCCATGGGCTGCTAACCCTAACTCCAGGGACCCTACCTGTGAGGCCCCTAACCCTAGCTCCAGGGGCCCATCCTAAGGTCTCTAACCTTGCTATGGGCCCTACCACTGGGGCCCCTAACCCTAGCTCCAGAGTCCTTCTCGTGGGACCCTAACTCTAGCTCCAGGGGCCCTACCCGTGGCCCCTAACCCTAGCTCCAGGGCCCTACCCTGGGGCCCCTAACCCTAGCTCCAGATGCCATACGCGTGGGCCCCTAACCCTAGCTCCAGGGACTCTACCCATGGGGCCCCTATCTCTAGCTCCAGGGGCCTTACCCTTGGGAAACCTCACCCTAGCTCCAGGGGCCCTACCTGGGGCCCATAACCCTAGCTACAGGGGCCATACCCGTGGGCCCCTAAACCTAGCTCCAGGGCCCTACCCTGGGCCCCTAACCCTAGCTTTAGGGGCCCTCTCGTGGGCCCCTAAACCTATAGCTCCAGGGGCCCTACCCATGGGCCCCTAACCCTAGCTCCAGGGCCCTACCCATTGGGCCGCTAACCTAGCTCCAGGGGCCCAACCCTGGGGCCCCTAACCCTAGCTCCAGGGGCCCTACCAGTGGGACCCCTAACCCTAACTGCAGGGCTCCTACCTGTGGGCCCCTAACCCTAGTTCCAGAGGCCTTACCGTGAGACCCCTAACCCTAGCTCCAGGGGCCCTACCACTGAGGCTCATATCCCCAGCTCCAGAGGATCTACTCCTAGGGCTCCTAACCCTAGCTCCAGGGATCCTACCCATGGGACCCCTAATGGAAACTCCAGGGGCTCTAACCCTTGGGGCCCTAACCCTACCTCCAGGGGCCCCATCCCTGGTTTCCCTAACCCAGCTCTAGGGGCCCTACTCGTGGGGCTTCTTCCCCTAGCTCCAGGGGCCCTACCCGTGGTTCCCCTAACCCTAGCTCCAAGGGCTCTACCCGTGGGACCTTACCCTAGCTCCAGGGGCCGTCCTCGTGGTGCCCCTAACACTAGGTCCAGAGGCCCCACCCCTGGGAACCCTAACCCTAGCTCCAGGGGCCCTACATGTGGGAATCATAATCCTAGTTCCAATGGCCCTACCTATGGGACCCTAACCTTAGCTTCCGGGGCCCTACCCCTTGGGTCCATTACCAAAGATCCAGGGGCCCTACCCCTTGCGCCACTAACCCTATCTACAGGGGCCCTCTCCGTGGGGCCCCTAACCCAAGCTCCAGGGACCCCACCCCTGCATCCCCTAACCCTAGCTCCAGGGGCCCCATACCTGGGGCTCCTAACCCTAGTTCCAAGGGCCCTAACACTTGCTCCAGGCACCCTGCCCGTAGGGCCCTTACCTTAGCTAAAGAGGCCCTACCCATGGGGTCCTTAGCCCTAGCTCCATAGACCCCACCCCCTGGAAACCCAAACACTAGCTCCAGGGGCCCCACCCACGCGAACACTAACCCTAGCTCAAGGGCCAAGTCCCTGGGGCCCCAAATCCTATCTCCAAGGGCCTTAGCCATGCGCCCGCTAACGCTAGCTACAGGGGCTCTACGCATGGAACCACTAACCCAATTTCCAGGGGCCCTACCCATGGGGCCCTGTCCCTAGCTCCAGTGTCCCAACCCGTGGGACCCCTAACCCTAGGTCCATGGGCTCTACCCCTGGGGCCCCTAACCGTAGCTCCAGGCACCCCACCACTAGGACCCCTATCCCTAGGTCCAGGGCCCACCCCTAGGACCCCTAACCCTAGCACCATGAGCCCCAGCCCTGGGGCCCCTAACCCAAACTCTAGGGTCCCTTCCTGTGGGGCCCCTAACCCTAGCTCCAGAGGCCCTACCCATGCGACCACTAACCCTAGCTATAGGGGCCTTACCCCTGTGTCCCCTAACCCTAGCTCCAGATGCCATATGCGTGGGCCCCTAACCCTAGCTCCAGGGGCCTGACCCCCAGTACCCTAACCCTAGCTCCAAGGGCCCCATCCCTATGGCTTCTAACCCTAGCTCCAGGGGCCCAACCCATGGGGATCTAACCCTAGCTACAGAGTCCTTACCCGTGGGACCCCCAAACCTAGCTCCAGGGGCCCTACCATTGGGGCCCCTAACCCTAGCTGCAGGGGCCATACCCGTCGGGCCCCTAAACCTATCTCCAGGCGCCCCACCCCTGGGACCCTTTACCCTAGCTTCAGGGGCCCCATCCCTGGGGCCCTTAACCCTAGTTCCAGGGGCCCTACCCATGGGGCTCCTATCCCTAGCTTCAGGGACCCCACCCGTTGGGCCCCTAACCCTAGCTCCAAAGGCCCTACTTTTGTGACCCCTATCCCTAGCTCCAGGGGGCATACCCCTTGGGCCCCCAGTCCTAGCTCCAGGAACCGTACTCGTGGGGCCCCTATCCCTAGTGTTAGGCCTGAATAAAGATATTGCAGACAAAACCAGGTATGCCAACCTGACCAAAGTCAGGCTAACCGAGGTTTTTGGGTAATTCCTGAGTGGAAAACACTGAGAAGCAGCAGCATGTCTCACAAGCGCTGGGAAAAAGTGAGATAAGCGAGAAGCTGCATTCCTGGCATAGTACCAGATGTGCTGTGTTAGGGCAGCTCCTTCGAAGAACTGATAAGAGCCCTAGTTTCCCAGCCTCCTTGTTTTCACTCCCTGGTTTTGTTCGTTGTTTGTTTTTAACTCTCCCTACATTTCTAACTTTAGGTATGTATGTATACTAAAGGTGTCTAGTTTCTAGTTGTTAAAAGAAGGAGTGGTTGCTCCAGTGAATAATTTATGACGCGACAGAACTGTCTATATAGGCTTATACTAAGATTTAAAGAGCGGGCTGGTTCTCTCGGGAGACGAGCTGCTCTATATTGATGCGTGCACTTGTCAATAAAGAGCTTTTGATCGGACCTTGCTGGTGTTGCCTGTCTCTCTCGCGGTCAGACAACTAACTTTGCCATCTGGGGGTTAGAGTCCCTGACACTAGCTCCAGGGGCTCTATCCCTGGGGCCCCTGACCCTAACTCCAGGGGCCCTACCCGTGGGGACCCTAATCCTAGCTCTATGGGACCTCCCATGGGGCCCCTAGCCTTAGCTCCATGGGCCCTACTCGTGGGGACCTTAACCCTAGCTCAGGAGCCCCATCCTTGGGGCCCCTAAATCTAGCTCCTGGGCTCCTGCCCGTGGGGCACCTAACCCTAGCTCCAGAGGCCCTTCCCCTTAGGATCCCTAACCCAAGCTCCCGGGGCCCTATCCGTGGGGCCCCTAACCCTAGCTCCTGAGGTCCTACCTTGGGAGCTCTAACCTAGCTCCTGGCTCGTGCCCATTTGACCCATAATCCTAGCTCCAGGGGACCTACCCGTGGGACCCCTAATCTTAGCTCCAGGGGCCTTACCCCTGGGGTGCCTAACCCTACCTTCAGGGGCCCTACCCGTGGGGCCTCTAACCCTAGTTCCAGGGGCCCCACTCCTGGAACCCCTATCCCTAGCTCCATGGGCCCCATCTCTGGGGCTCCAAACCCTAGCTGCATGGGCCCTACCACTGGGTCCCCTAACTCTAGCTTAAGGGCACTACCAGTGGGACCCCTAACCCTAGTTCCATGGGTCCCACCCCTTGGACCCCTAACCCTTGCTCCAGAGGCCCCATTGCTGGGATCCAAACCCTTGCTCAAGGTGCCCTGCCCATGGGCCGCTAACCCTACGCTCCAGGGCCCCACCCCTAGACACCCGAACACTAGCTCCAGGCACCCCACCCCTGTGACCCCCAACCCTTGCGCCTGTGGCCCCGTCCCTGAGGCTCCTAGTCCTAGCTCCAGGGTCCCTACGTGTGGGAACCCTAACCCTAGCTCCAACGGCCCTTCCCGTGAGGCCCCTAACCCTAGCTCCAAGGTCCCTTCTCGTGGGACCCTTAACCCTATCTGCAGGCCCTGTACCCCGGGTCCCCTAACCCTAGCTTCAGAGGCCCTACCATGGGGGCCCTTTACCCTAGGTCAAGGGGCCCTATGCATGGGTCCCCCCAACCATAGCTCAAGGGGCCCTATCTCTAGGCTACCTAAACCTAGCTCCAGGGGCCCTCCCCGTTGGACCCCTTTGCCTAGCTCCAGGGTCCCTTGAAACACTTGGAAAATGTGTTTGACTGTTCAGGCATTGGGAGCTCAGCTAAGAATGCAATGCTTTTCAAAGACTGCGGGGACTGTGGGATCGCTGGAGTCCTCAGTCTCCCCTCCCTCCCTTCCATGAAACGTCCATTTGATTCTTTGGCTTTCCGTTACGCTTGTCACGCAGCACTGTGCTGAGTCCCGGCTGTGGACTCTGTCTATCATAGCCTGGAGATTTTTTCAAATGATTTTGTCATTTCGTCTTCTGTAAACGGAGCTCTGATAGAACAGATTTGTCTCTCCATACAGCGATCAGATCCAGTACCTCCCAGACTGGTCCACGCTGGAGCTCGTTTGGGTTTGGGACATGCATCAGCCACCTAGTGCTGATCAGAGCTCCATGCTGGGCAAACAGGAAATGAAATTCAAAATTCGCGGGGCTTTTCCTGTTTACCTGGCCAGTGCATCCGAGTTCAGATTGCTTTCCAGAGCGGTTCACAAGGATGCACTGTGCGATACCGCCCGGAGGCCAATACTATTGAATTGGCGGCCACACTAACCCTAATCCAACATGGCAATACCGATTTCCGTGCACTACTCCCCTCGTCGGGGAGCAGTACAGATATCGGTATAAGAACCCTTTATATCGATATAAAGGGCTTCATTGTGTGGACGAGGTGCAGGGTTAATTCGTTTTAATGCTGCTAAATTCGGTTTAAATGCGTAGTGTAGACGAGGCCTAAGAAAGCGGCTGTTTGACCTACAAAGAACGACAAAGTAAAACCTGCAAGAGCAGCCTTTCAGTTCAGAGGCCTGATAATAAGATGTTACTAATAACTGATGAAAGAGTTACAAACGACTCAAAACCATACTCAGAACAACCAAATGGGAACACAGACAACACCATTTTTCTTCGCTGCTCTTCAACCACGATATTACTCCCCATAGGGAGGTCCATCCGCTCCTCGGGGTTCAGTGCCACAGTAACAGGGTGATGTGTGCAAGGGATGGAGGAAGCTGCTATTCCATCTCCCTAGTCCAAAAATCAGTTTAATAGCTAGTCCTGAGATAGAGGAAGTTCAGTTATTAAGTCATAAGAACTAATTTAACATTGTGATTCCAGCCAATGTTAAAATGATCTAACATTCAGGTTAATAGAAACCTTTCTAGTCCTCTGCATAGAACTGCTTCAAATGATGCAAAAATAGCAAGTTTGCTTTAAAAAGTCATAAAAGGGTGTCATCCAGAATCTGACACTTGGTGAAACGTAAGTCTAGAACACACAACCAGTTTCGGGATTGTGCTCTGCTTCTTAACAATCTGCCCTGAGGATTGCCACTCACAGTCACAGCTACTCCAGATGGCTGGGGCCCTCTCATGCATCAGTAACTGGTTAGCAGCTTGGAAAGAAAGAGTAGGACTAAATAGTCGTTTTTGCAGTGGAAAGGGGTAAATAAAAGGCTTCCAAAGTATGAGACGAGGCTACAGACATTAGGGCTGGTCAGGTTTAGACAAGACCGTAGAGCACCAGTTCTCAACCAGGTGTCTGCCAAAAGAAACCAAGCTTGACCCACATCCCCAAGCCACCAAGCCTACCTGCCTGCATTGAAGGGAGGAGAGAAAGGGCACAACAAAAAATTGCAGCATCAATGCAGAAGAGAGAACTCTTCCCCTGCCATTATCAGTAGGGTTGGCCTCACAGCCACTGATTCCCTGAACAGAAATAGCAAAAGTCCAACCACAATTCTCACTTTCCTTTCCACTACAAGAGATAATGGGATGGGAGCTGCTCTCTTGAGACCTGTCCTGCTGCTGCCCAGGCACATGGCAGACAGAGCTTGGCCCGCAAGCCGATGGGTTTTGATCGCTTGAAGGCCCAGAGGGAAAAGAGACAAGTGCTCGTGTATCAGAGAATGGCTTTGATCCATTGACCTCTGGGTTATGGGCCCAGCAACGCGTCCGCTGCACCACTCTGCTGGCTCTTTACTCCCCCTGCCACCAGCCACCTCTATCTGGATTAGTGCCTTACGAGCTCTTCCACGCTGGCAGGCATATGCACCGGCTGCTAGGCAGCTGCCCTGGTCACAGGCTTTTACAGCTTCTACAGGGTAAAAGGATCTATTTGGGGTTTGGACCCCCATTGGGAGCTGGGTAGCTGAGTGCCGGAGACGGAGTACTGCTTAAACTGTTTTCAATTAAGCCTTCAGCTCGTGGGGGATGAGGTTCAGCCTTTGATCAGTGTCTGCAGCAGGCAAGCGCTCTGGCTCAATCGGCCCCCACCCTGCCCCCGCTGTATTAGCATACTAAAACTGGAGCAAAGGCACCATGCCTTGCAAGGGAACAGGAGCCGGGATCTCGAACAAATGTCAACATTTTAGTAATATGACAGTTCAAAGAAGAAAAAAGGTGTACGGTACAGCATTTAGGTGTAGAAGTTTCTGGTGATCAGGGAACAATGTACTAGATTACCCAGAGGGTTTCGAAGTTCAGGTTTAAGATCGGGTGGCTGTAAGGAATACAGAATCTGCAATAGCCCTGACTGGGGGTAAAAGGTTAACGTACAGGACACTGAGTTAGGAGGGTATGTTGTCCATGTGAGGGCTACTGTTCAGGTGTGGAGTTTAAGAAGCGGGTACGACAATGAGAATGGATTCACCCGCGTTTGGTGAGTTTTAACATTCAGTGTTTTTTAATCTTTGCCACAATCTAGATTTAAGCACGGGTCGGTATGAACTCTACCCTGCCATCTGTTGGTGATCTGTTGTTAAGGCCTTTTGGGGCTGATGTCATTTGCATGGTTACACCCACCTCCAGATTGCATGAGGGGAGTGCTTGTCCAAATGTCATTTCAGCTGCTGTGGGATCCCCCCATCTCTTTGTTATTGGGGCAGGAGTAATCAAGTGTATTTTCCTGTTTAGTTTGGATCAAGGAGAGAGTAACTGTACCTGGCATTTGAGGCCTGAGAGCTTGCCCCTCGCCTGGAAAAGACTCATCATTAAGGGTATGGGTTCCAAACCACCACCCCCCCCATAGGTGTGGGAAGTAGGAAATAGATGTTTTGTTCTTGGTCTGATTGATTTTGTGTCTGGTGTCTAAAGGACAGAAGGTATTATTGAATATCTTTATAATTGTTGTTAGTACTGAAGTGTCTCATCTTAAAGTTATCTATTAGATTTTTCTTACAGTATATTTTGGTGCTGAAAGGTAAAGGTTGCTCTGTGTGTGCTGTTATGGAATGAAGTAACGAAGGTTGGTTGTAGAGAGGGTGCATGTGCCACAAAAGTTGTGCCTGTCCCACCCCAGCTGTGGTCCCAGAGTCCAGAATTGGCATAAACTCACCCCTTACCTGTGACTAACAAGCTTGCCCTGCTAACTCTTCCAGCAAAACAGGCCAAAGAAAGTGTATGCAAGCCCTGTACTGCAGCCCCAGTACTATTTTCAGTTCCTTCCCACAGATCTTTCACTCCGCACCAGTCCAGTTCCTTGCTGTTGCTTGTCCAGCCACTGCATGCATGTGCTAGACCGGACCCTGAGCTGATTCCTGACTGTTGTGCTCCATACAGCCTGGCCTGTCTGTGTCTCTGTGGTGCAATGGGTCAGCACGTTTGGCTCTTAACTGAAAGGATGGTGGTTCAAGCCCACCCAGGGACAGTGATAAGCCTGTGCTACTTCCTCGCTTTCCTGCGGGCAGGCCGGCTTTAGGCCAATTCAACCAATTCCCCTGAATCGGGCCCTGCACCGAAGCCCTGCTGGTGCACTGTACTAGGGTGGCCCAGCTTCCCCAGGGGGCAATTTAAAGGGCCTGGGGCTCCCAGCAGGGACTGGAGCCTCAGGCTGTTTAAATTGCCACCAGAGCCCCACTGCTGGAGACTTGGGGGCTATTTAAAAAGTCTTGGGGCTCCCCTTGCTTCTACCGCCCCGGCCCTTTAAACAGCCCCCGGAGCCCCGCCACTTCCCCAGGCTCCCGCGGCTATTCAAAGGGCTGGGGCGGTGGAAGCAGGGGAGCCCCAGGCCCTTTAAATAGCCCCCGAGCCCTGGGCTGCTGCTGCTACCCTTGGTGGAGGATGGGGCACTTACCGTACAGGGTAGGCTGTACCCCCTGTACCCGCACCCCTGCCCACAGCCAGCCCCTGCTGCACCCCCTGCCCTGCCTGCACCAGCCCCGCACCCCCTGCCCAGTCTCCAGTCAACCCTTGCCGCACACCCCTGCCTTAAGCCAGCCAGTCCCACACTCCTCTGTCTCCAGGCCTGCCAACCCCTGTGCACTCCCCTGAGGCCCTGCCTGAAGCCAACCAGCCCACTCCACCCCACATCCCCCTGCCTGCTGCCAGTCCCTGTCAGCACCCAGTCCCACACACCCTGCCCTGCCTGCAGCCAGCCCATTTGCAGCCAGTCCTGCACCCCCTGTCCTGTCTGCAGCCAGACTCTACCTCCAGTCAGTCCCTGCCCTGCCTCCAGCCAGCCCCATGTCCACTGGTGCCCTGCAGTTCCCAGGGCAGTAACCCTGCACACACGCTGCAATGAGAGGGGCAGTGAACAGCTGTGACCCACACATGTGCACACCTTAGGGTGACCAGACAGCAAGTGTGAAAAATTGGAACAGGGTGGGGGGTATAGGATCCTATATAAGCAAAAGACCCCTCAAATCGGGACTGTCTCTATAAAATCGGGACATCTGGTCACCCTAGCACACCCCCAGGGAGTGGCGGGGACCCACACATGTGAAACGGAGCTCATTTCTAGTTCAGGCCCATCTTCTTAAAAAGAATTTTAGGTAGGTTAACATACATCCGTATTTTCCATGGACATGTCCAGCTTTTTGGTTCTTAAATAGACCATCTGGGAGAAATTTTTAAAATATGGATGTATGGTAATCCTATTGTACAAAAATACATACTGTGGCACATCCCTTAAATCAGAACTTTTTACAGGGAACCGGCTGCTAAGAAATGAAAGGCTTTTATTTATATGGTTTTTTTTTTTAGTCATCCCCTGCCGGGGCCCCGCCGAATATGTTCGAATTGGGCCCCACACTTCCTAAGCTGGCCCTGCCTGCTGGGGAGCCTCAAGGTCCCATTTTGCTGCCTCTTGGCCTCAGTACATTCAGCTAGTGGCCCTGAAGACGGGCTGGATGTCATTCAGGAAACCCATCTCCAAGCAGCTGTTCCAGAGGCTTAGGTTTAATCCTCAAGGCCGAGCACAAAAAACTTTCAGCCAGGAACATTTCGCTCTCTCCCCGCCTCCGCCCAGTGGCAAAGGAGAAGCAGACGAGACACGCCGGCCTCAAAGACGGCCTCCTTCCCACTTCTCTGTAGGCTGTGCAAAGCTCTTGGCCTGCCTCATCGCCTTGTCAGGAAAGCGCGGCCATGCTACTCACGCCTGAGTCACGTCCGCAGCCTGGCCTGCCCTGGCTGACGGTGTGCAGAGCCACGCCAGTCAATGGCAGTTTGGAGTCAGGAGCCTAGGCTCTTTCCCCCTGACAGCCACACACACAGCACTGCCTGGTGTCCCGAGAGCCTCCTTCCTGTTCTCCCGCAGCACACGCTGCCTGCCAGTGTGGGTGGGAAAAGGGGACCAGGAAGTACTGCAGCCTCATTCCAGGACAGGAGGCCCTCGCCATACCCAGGCCTGCCTCTTGCCTTCAGTCCAGGTAGCCTCATGGCCTAGTCTCTTGGTGCTCTGCTGGTCACTGCCTTGCTGGAAGGCCCTGAGGGAAAAGAAGCAAGCACACATGTAGCAGAGGATGGCTTTGATCCATTAATCTCTGGGTTATGGGCCCAGCACACTTTTGCTGCCCATTTCTGCTGGTTTTTCATGACCGCTGCCACTCAGCCACCACTATCTGGATTAGCACCTTATGCGCTCTCACGCTGGCAGGCAGATGCGCAGTCTGCTAGGCAGCTGTCCTGGTCACAGGATATTACAGATTCTACAGGGTAAAAGGGATCTATTTGGGGTTTGGACCCCATTGGGAGCTGAATAGCTGAGTGCCAGAGACGGGAGCATTTCTTAAACTGTTTTCAGTTAAGCCTTCAGCTTCACCCTCACCTGAAAAGTACTCACCATTAAGGGGTATGGGTTCCAAATGCCAAAAGCATGTGGGAGGTAAGAATGGGTGTTTAGCTGTCTGTGGTTGTTCCTGGTGTGTAAAGACAGAGACATTTTTGAATCTCTTAAAATTGCTGTTAGTGCTACAGTCCCTCACCTTAAGCTTATGCTATTAGATCTCTTCTGTGATATATTCTGATTCTAAAAGGTAAAAGGTCGCTCTGTGTGTGGCATTATGGAGTGAGGTAGCAAATGTTGGTTGCAGAAATGGGGCATGTGCCACAACAGTCCTGCCCCCCAGCTGCATTCCCTGAGTCCAACCTGCAAAATTTCCATGCAGTCAGAGTGGAAAAGAGCATTTTACCTAACTGTGAAGTTGCTTACAACTTTCAGTGTGTAAGTGAGATCAGAACCCCCCACTCTAAGTACATCTAAAACTTATACTTAACTTTTAGTGAACTTAAGTCTGTAACATAGAACTGAATTTGTACTACAATTACAAAGAGCTTTATTTTTAAACTAGAAAGAAAAAAGCCATAAAATCTGCAGTTAGAAACTTCAAAAAAGACCCAATTACTAATTTAAATATTCATTTTCAACTTTTTTATTTCACTGTGCTTTTGGAACCCATGTCCCTTGCCTAATGAGATATATGTAGGTTCGGGTGACTCCCAAAAGCATGACCTGCTAAGGACCGTTCTACTGTCCTTGATTCATATCACCAGGATAACTACACTTTATTACTCCTGCCCTAATAAGAAAGAGATTGGGGATCTCACAGCAGCCGAAATGACCATTTGGACAAGCACCCCCATCATGCAATGCGGGGTGGGTGTGACCATGCACATCAGCAACAAAAGACTTTTACAACACATCACCAACAGATGTCAGGGTAGAGTTCATTCTGACCCTGCTTACATCCTCCCCACAACCAAGAATTGGTGCTCCTGGTAAATCACACTCCCTATTATACCAAATCATTGGTATTGAATGCTGAAGTCACAGCTAGCAAAAGTAGCCACCCATCTCTGCCCTGCAGCATCCAGCTTAGCCCTTGTTAACACATAAGTCAGTGGATTGTTCTCTGTCCATACCTGAAACTGAGCACCACACAAGTAGTCTCCAAAGTTCTCAGTGATGGCCCATTTCAAGCCCAAGAACTGCAGCTGGTGGATGGATAGCAAGTTTCGCTATCAGATAGTCCTCAGCTGGCAAAGGCTACAGATTTACATTTGCCTTCCACTTCCTGGTACGAGACTGCTCCCAAACCCTCCAAACTGGCATCAGCATGCAGGATAAATGGCTTGTTTGGGTCAGCAGAGACTAGGACTGGCACATGAATCAGGCAAATAATGATTTCCCGTAAAGCTCTGTCACATCTCTCATCCCGCCATGTCCCAAATGGAGAGGAGAGGAGCCCCTCCCCTGTCCCAGCTCAAGAACACCAGATCTGTGGAGGCAAGATGTCTGTAGCCCAAACCAGCTGGAGCTGCTGGGGAGAGGAGTTCTCCCCTCAGCCCAGGCCCACTGGAGTTGCTATTGCAGTGGGGGAGAGATGTCTTTCATCTAGTTCTTAGATGCCCTGATAAGAGGGGGGTTGAGTTTTTTCTTCCCACCTACAGCTCAAACTTCTTTTTCCCCCACCACTTTCTGCTCTAGCCTGATCTCCCTCTTTCACCTCAATTCTCTTTTTCCTGGTCTTGTTCCAGAGCCCTGACAGCTCAATTCTCTGCCCTAACCCCGTGCCCTCTACTGCACCCTGAACCTCTCATTCTAACCCCACCCTAGAGCCTGCACTCCCAGGGCCAGTGCCCTCATCCACCTGCACTCCAACTCTCTGTCCCATGTACCCTGATTTAGGGTGTACTAATAATATTAATTTGGATAATATGATGAAAATTTAATTTATTAGCTTACATTTAATTTAATTTAATTGAGTTACAAAGTTACAGTTGCTTTACTGCTATTCAATAGATACATAGGGCATTATATGCAACAAAGTTTTGGTTAATGTCTCTTACCACAATTCCTTGATAACCTGGTGGTAAGAGACACAGAACCAGCCTTGCAGTTCAGGTTTCTCAATTCTTGAGTGAAAGATGCAGCGCTTAGAAAAAGCTACTGTTACTTAGGGTTTACTTGACTAAGTTAAACTTAAAATCAAAACCTAATAAACAAAGAATAAAACTTACGGAAATGGAGCTTAGCCTAGTTCCCTTGAAACTTAAAGTTTAAGAACAAGTACAGCCTACTGCTAGTACATAGAGAGAGAGTGGAGGAAGTAAGTCAGAATGATAGAGTGAAGTGCTCTAGTGAGGTGGGTTACCTCTTTTATAGGCACAAGTACCGGAAATCCTTCCTCCTATGCCCAAATTTCATTCCTCACCCACAAAACGTTAGGGTACGCTTACTTCACAGGCTAGTATGTTTGTGCATGTTGATGACATGTACATATGCACATAAGTTCCCTTGTGTTGTACCTGTTAAGTCTGTGGGTAGAATACTGAAAAAAAAACCCTATGCCATTCTCCATTGTCGATTGGTCTAAGTAAAGGTCTTAGACAGGCGTGAGTACTTATCTATTTAAGTAACAAGATACAGGTCAACTTTGCTTTCTTAGTAAAAGGTCACAATATAGATATGCTAACCTTGCCTTAGCTTAACATACAGGATATGGCCTGTAGGATCTCGTAAGTCATGTGCCCCAGCCTCCTAATCATTTCTATTGCCCGCCGCTGGACCCTCTCCAAATTGTCCACATCCCTTCGCATGTGGGACCCAACCCCAAAAGTACCCACATTTCACCCCAATGGCCCCCAAATGCCAGATTTTAATATGTACATAGGGTGCTCCCATGGTCATGTCACTCCCGAGCTCTCCAGTGGAGCCTGCTGGTGGAGAACAAGGTCAAAATCAGCCAGGACGTCGCTCAGTCAATTCCCTGTGCTCCCAGCAGGTGGTATCAGAAAGCTCCAAGATGGCTCACTTCCCTTTCTCTCATCAGCTTCAGGCCCCAGGGTACAAATGCCCAAACTAGTTGGGATTCTCCCCTGGGCTCAGGGTGTGGGGCTGCTCTGAGGGGATGGACTTGCACACTTGGGATATTAGTGCAAAGATACAATTTCAATTTCTCTTAGAGAAATTTGAGGGCAATTTATATTTGGTAAAAATCTTATTTCGTGAAAGGAAAGCTGCAGTGATAGCCTGGTTACTGGGGTGCAAAACACTTTCCTCCTGCAAGAAACAAGAAGTTAGAATTAGACATTTACATCATTTGTTCCAATGTTGGCACAGGTTTAATTTTGCTTCTGTGCAGGTTTGTTTCAGGCGGTGACTGTTTTGGTTTATTGGGTTGTTTTGGTTTTTTAAGTTGGAATGGAGATTTTAATTGACATTTGCTGGATTCGAATGGCTGACCTGCAACACCAGTTTTGACATACTTCTGCATATTTTATACAGATTTGGCCAGTATTCAAGGATTCAATTCCTTTATAGGAGGTTTTAGAGTTCAGGCTTATTTATCTGATGTTATTTTATCATCCTGCTGTAGCACACCTTTTCGATAAAACCTTGAAATTATTAATTTATGGCATTTGTTAGTTTTTATTTTTAAAAACAAAGTTTTTCTTAATGTTTGGGTTTTAAATTAAGCATTGTTTTTGGTTTCAAATTTTCATTTAGGTTTTGGTTGTTGATGGGATCTTTAAGAACTTTGGATTTAATACTAAAATTTGGACAGATTTAGCTTATTGAAAGTAAACTGTTCACTATTTTATTTTAATAAAGGTTGTATTGCTGTAAACCCTGGCCAGTGGGAGAGGAGATGAGCCTGGCCTTTAACTGAGAAGGAGCAGAGGCATGGGAGAGGCCAGGTGATGGGGGGGCACAGCCCCCCAATTTTTTTTTGTCTACCCACCTCAGTCTCCCACCAAACGAGAAGAGTCTGATGCCACTCCTGCTGGTCACTGGGTGTCACTGCTGCTCCATGGGAAACATGCTCTGTGCATTACCCAGCTTGGTGAGAAATACACTCTGTGCCTTACCGTGACTGGTCCGTGGGTGTCACTGCTCCTAGAAGGCAGACACACGCTGTGCATTACACCACCTGACCGCTGGGTGTCATTGCTGTATCAATGGAAACACTTTCTGTGCATTACCCTGAATGACCACGAGGTGTCACTGCTGCTCCAAGGGAAACATGCTCTGTGTGTTACCCTGATTGGCCACTGGGTGTCACTGCTGCGCCAAGGAAAACACCTTCTGTGCATTACTCTGACTGCCCACTGGGTGTCACTGCTGCGCCAAGGGAGACATAAGAGCGGCCAGACTGGTTCAGACGCAAAGTCCATCTAGCCCAGTATCCTCCTGTCTTCTGACAGTGGCCAGTGCCAGGTTCCCCAGAGGGAATGAACAGAGCAGGGAATCATCAAGCGATCCATCCCCTGTTGCCCATTCCCAGCTTCTGGCAAACAGAGGCTACAGGCACCATCCCTGCCCACCCTGGCTAATAGCCCTTGATGGATCTATCCACCATAAACTTATCTAGTTCTTTTTTGAACCCTGTTATAGTCTTGCCCTTCACAACATCCTCTGGCAAGGAGTTCCACAGGTTAACTATGCAACTGCCTTGAGTTTACCCCCCCTCCCCTGGCCAGGTTGTATATGGAAAAGAGGATGAGGATGAGGAGAGCCATGATGTGTCTGTCAGTGGCTGGTGCCTCAGTTTCCTCTAGGCAGCAGTGCTGCAGGCTCCTTTGGTCTGTGCCCATGCAACTGTGTCTGGGGAAGGAGGAGTAGAGGCTCATTCTTCCCAGCCCCACGCCCCACCCCCAGCAGCTGGGGAATCCAGGCCAAATTTAATCCTGGTAGCTGGGCTGGGATTAGCCTGGGCTGGGGTAGGGCTGGGGAGGAATTGGGAGGGGGACAGACGCACCTGCTGTGAGGGAAGATCCTCCCATTCCCTGCCAACCCCATTCACTCCTTGCAGCACAGCACCCCCTAGCATTTCTTTCTCTGTCATGGGAGCTTGTCTGCTGCTTGCTTCTCCCTTAGCATCATCTCTCCCCATCCTGGAGCACTGGCATTGCCCATCCTGTGCAAACAGGCAGGCCTCAGTGTGCCCCATGGCACTGCTCTGCAATTGTGGAGGCAGCTGTTGGATGGAGCCATATCAAAATATGGGGGTGGGCAAGGCTGGGGACCAGGACTCCTGGGTTCTCCCCTCAAATGTGGGAGGGGAGTAGAGATTAGGGGGTAGAGTGGGGGAGGACAGGGCTGGGATCCAGGGCTACTGCTTTTTCTGGTTTTCTCCACCTCCTGCAGCTGCCTCGATCCTTTCAATGTGTTTCTTGTTCCATATTCATTTGCTGACTTGTGTAAATCACCCCAGAGGTGGCTGCATCTCAGTGTTGGGTGAGGCATCCTTGGCTGCATCACCTCCTAACCGCGTCTCTCTCCCCCTTCGGGTGACCCTGCAGCACTCAGCAAACATCCACAAGATCATGGGGCACTTTGAGCACTGCGCAGGCAGGGGCCAGGCGCCCAGCCCTCCCTCCAGAGAATGGGACACAGCATCGACTACTTTTTACAGGGATTAAAAAGGGGCAAAGGAGGGCAAATCAGAGGAGTAGGTGGCCAGGGTCTGAGCAGGAGGTGGAAATTGACTGGTCGGGGGTCAAGCAGCTGGAGGCAGAGTTAGGAGAGGGACTGAAGGCAAAGTCAGGGAGGTGGGAAGGAGCCGGAGTTAAGCCCGGAGGGAGGCGCTGCCAGAGGGTTAAACCCTGGCACAGGCAGGGGCCGAGGGGGAACAGTTATCCCGGTGGGCTGAGACTCCAGTGTTTGCAAACATGGGTGGGGGGAGCAGAGGGCTTTTTTATTTCCCCTCCCACAGGCAGCACCTCTCAGCATGGACTTCCCAGGGCTGGGCTCTTAAAGGCACAGGCATCCCACCGCCTAGACGCTGCAGCTCCTCTCTGATGTAACCTACTGAGGTGCTGCAGTAGGAGACTCAATTCAGTGAAACTGGGCATTCCCTATACGCCCCCAGCCAGGGGGCTGTACACCCCCTTCCCCGATTTTCCCCAACACCCCCTCCCTCAGTGGTCAGGTAGTTACATGCAGCGCTGCCAATGTTGTCATTGGTTGCAAATTTGAATGGAAATTGAAACGTTAACACACACTTTAAAAGCAGATACAACGTATGAAAACTACTTGTACCTGAGAAAGTCAAATAGGTTTGGAAAGTCTGGACAAAGCCGGATTTCCTCACCCAGCTGTTGTGTTTGCTGACAATGTCGGTGCATTGGCTTCGGCAGTGTTGGCCAACCTTAGAATTTCAAATGATGATTTGTAAGCGAGGTGTGAATGAGCTCTCCCCTGGCAGCTACTGATGACCAGGGTTAGGGGGAAGCTTTGGGACCAGACTGTATTTACATGAACTCACCTACTCTGCTGAGGTATCCAGCGGACAGAGCTGGGCTGCCTCTGCTCTAGGTGCCCGGAGGAGGGAAGGTGTGTGGGGCTCCAGCCTGGGACTCTTCCTCCCTCCTGCCAAGGCCTGACTATTAATCCCAGCGCTGGCACTCCTTTCTTCAAGCGCCATGTGGGCCAGAGGAAACGTGTGGTAGGAAGCACAAGGGCCAAGCTTGTGAACATCAGGTGCAGCAGCAAGAATCCCAACTATCAGGGTAGCAAGTTCTAGAGCCCTATCCCATTGTGGCCATCCCTGCCAAAGACCTGGCTCTCGGAGGTGTGAGTCACCCAGCAGGAGGGGAAAGATTCACTCTTACACAGCTGGAGACAGGGGAGTTGAGCTCTGGGGCATTACCACAAGCATGGGTGGGTGGCAAGTTTGTAGAAATTTTGGTGGTGCCCAGAACCCGCCCCCAAACTCCACCCCCACCTGCCTAAGGCTCTGGGAGGGGGATTGGGGGGGATTAGGGTGCAGGATTCAGGCTTTAGGATGGAGTTTGGGTGCTGGGTGCAGGCTCCAGCAGGGTTGTAGGAAGGGGTGAGAGGTGCAGGCTCTGGGGGTGGGAAGGAGTGTGTGGGAAGGGGTGCACCCTCTGGGAGGGAGCGTAGGGCTGAGGATGAGGGATTCATGATGCAGGAGGGGGCTCAGGACTGGGGCAGAGAATCAGGGTTCAGAGGGAGCTCAGGGTTGGGGGTGTTGGAGAGGCTGAGGGCAGCCTGCACTAGGACTCTGGGGCTGCAGTTCTGCCCAGAATCCCTCTACTCCAGCAGCAGGAGCAGGCAGGGGACAGGCACATGCTGCTTTTTGTCAGGCAGGGATGCACCACAACAGAGGGGAGGGTTGCCATGCAGGGGCCAGGGGAAGAGACCCAACTCCAAATATTGCTGGAGCAGGGCCCCCAGCCCTGAATGTTCCTGGAGCACGAGCACCACAAATGTATATAACCTGCCGCCTATGACCACAAGCCAACACAAGGTCCCACTGAGATTTGAACTCAGATTACAGGATTCAGAGTCCTGAGTGCTGCCCATTACACCATGGGAGCAGCTTGTGCTGCCTTCTCTGCACATCGGTGACCCTCATGGGGCTGCTTGTGTAAGGGGGCTCTTGGCCCTTTACTAAAACTTAGTGTGTGTGTGTGGGGGGGGGGTTGGTTGGCTAGTTCCCAGCACCAACAGAAGGGGGAAGGATCAATGGGAAATCAGGACCCTGAGACTGACAGTCCCCAGGGACAATGGGGAGAGGCCAAAGCTCCAAGTTAGCTGCACTGACAGGCCAGACAGTGTAATAGAGGAGTCACCAAGCCAGGGGGTCCCATCCTCCATGTGAGCTGGAACTGCCTGGGTGAGAGTGGGGCAGAGCTAAGGAGAGAGCAGGAGCCCGAGAAGAGCCGGGGAGCAGAGCTGTGCAGGTGTAGTGCCAGAAACTGCTGCATGTAGGAATTTGCAACCTGTAGCAGTTACTGATACCTGAGGTTGTTCTTATTTGCTGACTTGTCCTAATTGGCTAAAACTTGACAGTGGTTTCTCTAGCAAAGGCCAGTCCCTGGCCCCTTGGTCCAGACATCCTCCTTCATATCAGGCTAGGGTGACCAGATGTCAAAGATGAAATATTGGGATGTGGGGGGCGGAGCAAAAAAAAAAAAAGCCAGAGGGCCCCCCTGCCGCCAAGCGGAAGTGGCACAACCCCATCTCCAACCAATTCTTGGCTCCAACCTCTGCTACACCCCTAGCTCCCCCATCCTCTCACTCCTGGGCCCAGCCTGGGCTCCAAGCTCTGCAGCCGAGCCATGATCCAGGCCACTCCTGCATCTCCCGGGCAAGGGGTGAACCAGGCAGCTCCTGGCAGGAGCGTGTCCGCCCCACTTGTGTCTCCGCCCCCCGCCCACCTGGGCCCTGCCTGCTCCGTGCTGCCCCCACCCCAATGCGCTGCCCGCAGGCTGCAGGGCTGGAGCAGCTTCTGCGCTGCGCTCCTGGCCATGGCCATGGCCAGTGTGCAGACCTGCGGGGGAGGGGCGCAGCCTTCCCTCTCCAGGTCTGCAAGGGGAATGTAAAGCGGCCGTTCCTGCGGGAGTAAGGCGCTGCCATCCCTCCCTAGCTCTGCCAGAGGACTGGGCAGCAGCAGTATTAGCAGGGGCAGGGCGCTTGATTGTTTCCCCGGCTCTGTGAGGGGACTGGAGAGCGGCCGTTCCTGGGCGCGTGGTGTGCTAGGTTCCTTCCTAGCTCTGCGACGGGAGTGGGGAGCGGCCGTTACTGTGGCGGCGGGGCGCTGGGTTCCCTCCCCAGCTCTGCCAGGGGCCTGGGGAGCAGCCCTTCCTGCGGGATTAGGGCGCTGCCTTCTCTCCCTAGCTCTGCGAGACCACTGGGGAGCAGCCCTTCCTGCGGGATTAGGGCGCTGGCTCCTCTCCCTAGCTCTGCGAGACCACTGGGGAGCGGCCCTTCCTGCGGGATTAGGGCGCTGCTTCTCTCCCTAGCTCTGCGAGACCACTGGGGAGCGGCCGTTCCTGCGGGATTAGGGCGCTGCCTCCTCTCCCTAGCTCTGCGAGACCACTGGGGAGCGGCCCTTCCTGCGGGATTAGGGCGCTGACTTCTCCTCCCCTAGCTCTGTAGACCACTGGGGAGCGGCCTTTCCTGCGGGATTAGGGCGCTGCCTCCTCTCCCTAGCTCTGCGAGACCACTGGGGAGCGGCCCTTTCCTGCGGGATTAGGGCGCTGCCTCCTCTCCCTAGCTCTGCGAGACCACTGGGAAGCGGCCCTTCCTGCGGGATTAGGGCGCTGCCTCCTCTCCCTAGCTCTGCGAGACCACTGAGGAGCGGCCCTTCCTGCGGATTAGGGCGCTGACTTCTCTCCCTAGCTCTGCGAGGACCACTTGGGGAATCGGCCGTTCCTGCGGGATTTAGGGCGCTACCTCCTCTCCCTAGCTCTGCGAGACCACTGGGGAGCGGCCGTTCCTGCGGGATTAGGGCGCTGCCTTCTCTCCCTAGCTCTGCGAGACCACTGGGGAGCGGCCGTTCCTGCGGGATTAGGGCGCTGCCTTCTCTCCCTAGCTCTGCGAGACCACTGGGGAGCGGCCTTCCTGCGGGATTAGGGCGCTGCCTTCCTCTTCCTAGCTCTGCGAGACCACTGGGGAGCGGCCCTTCCTGCGGGATTAGGGCGACTGCCTCTCTCCCTAGCTCTGCGAGACCACTGGGGAGCGGCCCGTTCCTGCGGGATTGGGCGCTGGCCTTCTCTCCCTAGCTTCTGCGAGACCACTTGGGGAGCGGCCCTTCCTGCGGGATTAGGGCGCTGCCTTCTCTCCCTAGCTCTGCGAGACCACTGGGGAGCGGCCCTTTCCTGCAGGGATTAGGGCGCCTGCCTTCTCTCCCTAGCTCTGCGAGACACCACTGGGGAGCGGCCCTTCCTGCGGGATTAGGGCGCTGCCTTCCTCTTCTAGCTCTGCGAGACCATTGGGGAGCAGCCCTTCCTGCGGGATTAGGGCGCTGCCTTCTCTCCCTAGCTCTGCGAGCCACTGGGGAGCGGCCTTTCCTGCGGGATTAGGGGCTGCCTTCTCTCCCTAGCTCTGCGAGACCACTGGGGAGCGGCCCTTCCTGCGGGATTAGGGCGCTGCCTTCTCTCCCTAGCTCTGCGAGACCACTGGGGAGCGGCCCTTCCTGCGGGATTAGGGCGCTGCCTTCTCTCCCTAGCTCTGCGAGACCACTGGGGAGCGGCCCTTCCTGCGGGATTAGGGCGCTGCCTTCTCTCCCTAGCTCTGCGAGACCACTGGGGAGCGGCCCTTCCTGCGGGATTAGGGCGCTGCCTTCTCTCCCTAGCTCTGCGAGACCACTGGGGAGCGGCCCTTCCTGCGGGATTAGGGCGCTGCCTTCTCTCCCTAGCTCTGCGAGACCACTGGGAGCAGCCCTTCCTGCGGGATTAGGGCGCTGCCTCCTCTCCCTAGCTCTGCGAGACCACTGGGGAGCGGCCCTTCCTGCGGGATTAGGGCGCTGCCTTCTCTCCCTAGCTCTGCGAGACCACTGGGGAGCGGCCATTCCTGCGGGATTAGGGCGCTGCCTTCTCTCCCTAGCTCTGCGAGACCACTGGGGAGCGGCCTTCCTGCGGGATTAGGGCGCTGCCTTCTCTCCCTAGCTCTGCGAGACCACTGGGGAGCGGCCCTTCCTGCGGGATTAGGGCGCTGCCTTTCTCCCTAGCTCTGCGAGACCACTGGGGAGCGGCCCTTCCTGCGGGATTAGGGCGCTGCCTTCTCTCCCTAGCTCTGCGAGACCACTGGGGAGCGGCCCTTCCTGCGGGATTAGGGCGCTGCCTTCTCTCCCTAGCTCTGCGAGACCACTGGGGAGCGGCCCTTCCTGCGGGATTAGGGCGCTGCCTTCTCTCCCTAGCTCTGCGAGACCACTGGGGAGCGGCCTTCCTGCGGGATTAGGGCGCTGCCTTCTCTCCCTAGCTCTGCGAGACCACTGGGGAGCGGCCTTTCCTGCGGGATTAGGCGCTGCCTTCCTCTCCCTAGCTCTGCGAGACCACTGGGGAGCAGCCGTTCCTGCGGGATTAGGGCGCTGCCTTCCTCCCCAGCTCTGCGAGACCCTGGGGAGCAGCTCTTCCTGCGGGATTAGGGCGCTGCCTTCTCTCCCTAGCTCTGCGAGACCACTGGGGAGCGGCCCTTCCTGCGGGATTAGGGCGCTGCCTCCTCTCCCTAGCTCTGCGAGACCACTGTGGAGCGGCCCTTCCTGCGGGGTCGAGGCGCTGGCTTCCCTCCCCAGCTCTGCGAGACCACTGGGGAGCGGCCGATCCTGCGGGATTAGGGCGCTGCCTTCTCCCTAGCTCTGCAAGACCACTGGGAGCGGCCCTTCCTGCGGGATTAGGGCGCTGCCTCCTCTCCCTAGCTCTGCGAGACCACTGGGGAGCGACCCTTCCTGCGGGATTAGGGCGCTGCCTCCTCTCCCTAGCTCTGCGAGACCACTGGGGAGCGGCCGTTCCTGCGGGATTAGGGCGCTGGCTTCTCTCCCTAGCTCTGCGAGACCACTGGGGAGAGGCCTTTCCTGCGGGATTAGGGCGCTACCTCCTCTCCCTAGCTCTGCGAGACCACTTGGGACGGCCCTCCCGCAGGAAGAGGGCGCTACCTTCTCTCCCTAGCTCTACGAGACCACAAGGGAGCGGCCTTCCTGCGGGTGCGGGGCGGCTGGCTTCCCTCCCAGCTCTGCCAGGGGTTTGGGGAGCAGCCTTCATGTGGGATTAGGGCCGCTGCCTCCCTCTTCCCTTGGTCTGCGGAGACCAACTGGGGCGCGGCCCATTCCTGCACGGTATTAGGGCGCTGCCTGCTCTACCTAGCTCTGGCGAGACCACTTCGGATCGGCCCTTCCTTGCGGTATTAGGCGGTGCCTCCTCTCCCTAGCTCTGTCGAGACAACTGTGGAGCGGGCCTTCCTGCAGCATTAGGGTGCTGCCATCTACTTCCTTAGCCCTGTGAGACCACGGGGAGCGTTCCTTCCTGCTGGAATAGGGAGCCGACTTCTCTCCCTAGCTTCTGCCGAGAATACTGGGGAGCGACCGTTCCTGAGGAATTAGGGGGCTGCCTTTTCTCCATAGCTCTGCGAGACCACTGGGGAAGCGGCCATTCCTGCGGGATTAGGGCGCTGCCTTCCTCTCCCTAGCTCTGCGAGACCACTGGGGAGTGCCCTTCCTGCGGGATTAGGGCGCTGCCTGCTCTCCCTAGCTCTGCGAGACCACTGGGGAGCGGCCGTTCCTGCGGGTTTATGGCGCTGCCTCCTCTCCCTAGCTCTGCGAGACCACTAGGGAACAGCCGTTCCTGGGGGAATAGGGCGCTGCCTTCTTTCCCTAGCTCTGCAAGACCACTGGGAGCGGCCCTTCCTGCGGGATTAGGGCGCTACATCCTCTCCCTAGTTCTGCGAGACCACTGGGGAGCGGCCATCCTGCGGGATTAGGGCGCTGCCTCCTCTCCCTAGCTTTGTGAGACCACTGGGGAGCGTCCCTTCCTGCGGGATCAGGGCGCTGCCTCCTCTCCTAGCTCTGCGAGACCACTGGGGAGCGGCCCTTCCCTGCGGGGGCAGGCGGCTGGCTCTCCTCCCCAACTCTGCCAGGGCCTGGGGAGCAGCCCTTTCCTGCGGATTAGGGCGCTGCCTTCTCTCCCTATCACTGCGAGCCACTGGGCAGCGGCCCTTCCTGGGGGATTAGGGCGCTGCCCTCTCTCCCTACCTCTGCTAAACCACTGGGCCAGTGGCCCTTCCTGCGAGATTAGGGCGCTGCCTCCGCGCCTAGCTCTGCAGACCACTGGAGCGACCCTTCCTGTGAATTAGGGCGCGTGCCTCCTCTCCCTAGCTATGCGAGACTACTGGGGAGCGGACCTTCCTGCGGGATTAGGGCGCTGCCTTCTCTGCCTAGCTTTGTCGAGACCACTCTGGAGCGGCCATTCCTGCGGGATGAGGGCACTGCCTTCTCTTCCTAGCTCTGCGGACCACTGGGGAGCGGCCCTTCGTACGGAATAGGGCGCTGCCTTCTCTCCCTTGCTCTGCGAGACTACTGGGGAGCGATGCTTCCTGCGGATTAGGGCTCTGCCTCTCTCCCTAGCTCGCGAGATCACTGGGGAGCGCTGTTCCTGCGGGGGCGGGGCACTGGCTTTCCTCCCCAGCTCTGGCAGTTTACCTGGGGATTAGCTCTTCCTGCAGCATTACGGCGCTGCCTTCTCTCCCTAGCTCTGCGAGACTTCTGGGGAGCGGCCCTTCAGCGCCCCGGCCCCAATCGGACCGCCACTCCCAATGGCCCTCTCAGAGCTGGGGAGGGAAGTCAGTGCCCCACCCTTTCTGGACCGCCATCCGCAGGCCCCTCCCAGAGCTGGGGAGTGAAGTTAGCTCCCCTTCCCCACTCGAACCGCCACTCCCCACTCTCCTCCCAGAGCTGGGGAGGGAAGCCAGCTCCACGCCCCGCATTAATGGCCGCTCCCCAGTTGTCTCGCAGAGCTAGGGAGAGAAGGCAGTGCCCTAATCCCAGGAAGGGCTGCTCCCAGTCGTCTCGCAGAGCTAGGGAGAGGCGGCGGCGCCCTAATCCCTCAGCAAGGGCCGCTCCCAGTGGTCTCACAGAGCTAGGGAGAGGAGGCGGCGCCCTAATCCCGCAGGAAGGGCCGCTCCCCAGTGGTCTCGCAGAGCTAGGGAGAGAAAGCAGCGCCTAATCCCGCAGGAAGGCCGCTCCCCAGTGGTCTCGCAGAGCTAGGGAGAGGAGGCAGCGCCCTAATCCGGCAGGAAGGTCGCTCCCCAGTGGTCTCGCAGAGCGAGGAACAGAAGGCGACGCCCTAATCCCGCAGGAAAGGATGCTCCCCAGTGGTCTCGCAGAGTTAGGGAGAGAAGGCGGCGAAATAATCCCGCAGGAAGGATCGCTCCCCAGTGGTCTCTCAGAGCTAGGGAGAGAAGGCGGAGCCCTAATAAAGCTGGAAGAGCCGCCCGCCACTTGGCTCGCAGAGCTGGGGAGAGAAGGCGGCGCCCTAATCCCGCAGGAAGGGCCGCTCCCCCGTGGTGTCGCACAGCTAGGTAGTGAAGGCGGCGCCCTAATCCCGCAGGAAGGGCCGCTCCCCAGTGGTCTCCCAGAACTTGGGAGATTAAGCAGCGCCTTAATCCGGCAGGAACGATCGCTCCCCAGTGGTCTCGCAGAGCGAGGGAGGGAAGGCAGCGCTTTAATCCCGCAGGAAGGGATGCTCCCCAGTGGTCTCGCAGAGCTAGGGAGAGGAGGCAGCGCCTTAATCCCGCAGGAAGGGCCCCTCCCCAGTGGTCTCGCAGAGCTAGTTAGAGAAGGCAGCGCCTTAATCCCGCAGGAAGGGCCGCTCCCAAGTGGTCTCACAGAGTTATGGAGAGAAGGCGGCGCCCTAATCCCGCAGGATGGGCTGCTCCCCAGTGATGTCGCAGAGGTAGGAAGAGGAGGGGGCGCCCTAATCCCGCAGGAAGGACCGCTCCCCAGTGTCTCGCAGAGCTAGGGAGAGGAGGCAGTGCCCTAATCCCGCAGGCAGGTCCGCTCCCCAGTGGTTTCGCAGAGCTAGTGAGAGAAGGCAGCGCCCTAATCCCGCAGGAAGGGTCGCTCCCCAGTGGTGTCGCAGAGCTAGGGAGAGAAGGCAGTGCCCTAATCCCGCAGGACAGGCTACTCCCCAGTGGTCTCGCAGGCTAGGGAAGGGAGGCAGCGCCCTAATCCCGCAGGAAGGACCGCTCCCCAGTGGTCTCGCAGAGCTAGGGAGAGAAAGCGGCGCCCTAATCCCGCAGGAAGGGATGCTCCCCAGTGGTCTCGCAGAGTTAGGGAGAGAAGGCAGCGCCCTAATCCCGCAGGAAGGGCCGCTCCCCAGTGGTCTCGCAGAGCTGGGGAGAGAAAGCAGTGCCCTAATCCCGCAGGAACGACCGCTCCCCAGTGGTCTCGCAGAGCTAGGGAGAGATGGCAGCGCCATAATCCCGCAGGAAGGGCTTCTCCCTAGGCCCCTGGCATAGCTTGGGAGTGAAGTCTACGCCCTAATCCCGTAGGAACGGCCGCTCCCCAGTGGTCTCGCAGCGCTAGGGTGAGGCAGCAACACCCTAATCCCGCAGGAAGGGTCACTCCCCAGTGGTCTAGCAGAGCTGGGGAGAGGAGGCAGCGCCCTAATTCCGCAGGAAGGGCCGTTCCCCAGTGGTCTCGCAGAGCTGGGGAGAGGAGGCAGCGCCCTAATCCCGCAGGAAGGGCCGCTCCCCAGTGGTCTCACAGAGATTGGGAGAGTAGGCAGCGCCCTAATCCCGCAGGAAGGGCTGCTCCCTAGGCCCTAGCAGAGCTGGGGAGGGAAGAAAGCGCCCAGCTCCCACAGGAAGGGCCACTCCCCTGTGGTCTCGCAGAGCTAAGAAGAGAAGGCAGCGCCGTAATCACGCAGGGAGGGCCGCTTCCCAGTGGTCTCACATAGCTAGGTAGAGCAGGCAGCGGCCTAACACCACAGGAAGGACCGTTCCCCAGTTTTCTCGCAGAGCTGGGGAGAGGAGGCAGCGCCCTAATGCCGCAGGAAGGGCCGCTCCCCAGTGGTCTCGCAGAGCTGGGGAGAGAGGCAGCGCCCTAATGCCGCAGAAAGGGTCGCTCCCTAGTGGTCTCGCAGAGCTGGGAGAGGAGGCAGAGCCCTAATCCCGCAGGAAGGGCCGCTACCCAGTGGTCTCGCAGAGCTGGGGAGAGGAGGCAGCGCCCTAATCCCGCAGGAAGGGCTGCTCCCCAGTATTTTCGCAGAGCTGGGGAGAGGAGGCAGCGCCCTAATGCCGCAGGAAGGGCCGCTCCCCAGTAGTCTCAAAGAGCTGGGGAGAGGAGGCAGCGTCCTAACCCGCAGGAAGAGCTGCTCCCCAGTATTTTCGCAGAGCTGGGGAGAGGAGGCAGCGCCCTAATGCCGCAGAAAGGGCCGCTCCCCAGTAGTCTCAAAGAGCTGGGGAGAGGAGGCAGCGTCCTAACCCGCAGGAAGGTACGCTCCCAAGTGGTATCGCAGAGCTGGCGAGAGGAGGCAGAACGCTAATCCCGCAGGAAGGGCCGCTACGCAGTGGTCTCGCAGAGCTGGGGAGAGGAGGCAGCGCCCTTATCCAGCAGGAAGGTCCACTCCCCAGTGGCCTCGCAGAGCTAGGGAGAGAAAGCGGCGCCCTAATCCCGCAGGAAGGGCCGCTCCCCAGTGCTCTCGCAGAGCTAGGGAGAGATGGCGGCGCTCTAATCCCGCAGGAACGGCCGCTCCCCAGTGGTCTCCAAGAGCTACGGAGAGAAGTCAGCGCCCTAATCCCGCAGGAGGGGCTGCTCCCCAGTGGTCTCGCAGAGCTAGGGAGAGAAGGGAGCGCCCTAATCCCGCAGGAACGGCTTCTCCCCAGGGTCTGGCAGAGGAAGGGAGAGAAGGAAGCACCCTAATCCCGCAGGAAGGGTCGCTCCCCAGTGGTCTCGCAGAACTAGGGAGAGAAGGTAAGGCCCTATTCCCGCAGGAAGGGCCGCTACACAGTGGTCTTGAAGAGCTAGAGAGAGGAGGCACCGCCCAAATCCCGCAGGAACGGCCGCTTCCCAGTGGTCTCGCAGAGCGAGGGAGAGAAGGCAACGCCCTAATTCCGCAGGATGTGCTGCTCCCCAGGCCCCTGGCAGAGCTGGGGAGGGAAGCCAGCGACCCGCCACCGCTAGAAGGGCCTCTCCCCTGTGGTCTCACAGAGCTAGCGAGAGAAGGCAGCGCCCTAATCCCGCATGACGGGCCGCTCCCCAGTGTTCTCAGAGAGCTGGGGAAAGAAGGATGAATTCAAACTGGAACAGGTTCAGAGATGGGCTACGAGGATGATCCGAGAATGGAAAAACTGCCTTATGAAAGGAGACTCAAAGAGCTTGGCTTGTTTAGCCTGGCCAAAAGAAGGCTGAGGGGGGATATGCTCGCCCTATATAAATATATCAAGGGGGTTAACGTTAGGGATGGAGAGGAATTATTTAAGTTTAGTACTAATGTAGGCACGAGGACGAATGGGTATAAACTGGATATTAGGAAGTTTAGACTTGAAATTAGACGAAGGTTTCTGACCATTAGGGGAGTGAAGTTCTGGAATAGCCTTCCGAGGGAAGTAGTGGGGGCAAAAGACTTTCCTGGCTTTAAGACAAAGCTTGATAAGTATATGGAGGGGATTTTATGATAGGATCGTTAATTTGGGCAATTGATCTTGAATTACCACCACACAGGTCTGCTCAATGGTCTGCAGGGAGATGTTGGATGCAATGGGTACTGAGTTGCTGCGGAGAATTCCTTCTTGGGTCTGGCTGGTGACTCTTGCCCACATGCTCAGGGTTTAGCTGATCGCCATATTGGGGTCGGGAAGGAATTTTCCTCCAGGGCGGATTGGCAGGTGCCCTGGAGGTTTTTCGCCTTCTCCTGCAGCGTGGGGCACGGGTCGCTTGCTGGTGGTTTCCCTGCAGCTTGAGGTCTTCAAACCATTTTTGAGGATTTCAATAACTCGGTCCTGGGATAGGGGTTGTTATAAAATTGGATGGGTGGGGTTCTGTGGCCTGCCTTATGCAGGAGGTCAGACTAGATGATCAGATTGGTCCCTTCTGACCTATGAGTCTATGAGTCTATAAAGCAGCGCCCTAATCCCGCAGGAAGGGCTGCTTCCCAGGCCCCTGGCAGAGATGGGGAGGGAAGCCAACGCCCAGCCCCCGCTCGGAGGGCCGCTCCCCAATGGTCTCGCAGAGCAAGTGAGAGAAGGCAGCGCCCTAATCCCGCAGGAAGGGCCGCTTCCCAGTGGTCTCGCAGAACTAGGGAGAGAAGGCAGCTTCCTAATCCCGCAGGAACGGCCGGTCCCCAGTGATCTCACAGAGCTAGAGAGAGAAGGCAGCGCCCTAATCCCACGGGAAGGGCTGCTCCACAGGCTCCTGACAGAGCTAGGGAGAGAAGGCAGCGCCCTAATCCCGCAGGAAGGGTCGCTCCCTAGTGGTCTCACAGAGCTAGGGAGAGAAGGCAGCGCCCTAATCCCGCAGGAAGGGTCGCTCCCTAGTGGTCTCACAGAGCTAGGGAGAGAAGGCAGCGCCCTAATCCCGCAGGAACAGCCGCTCCCCAGTGGTCTTGTAGAGCTGGGGAGGGAAGCCAGCGCCCTTATCCCGCAGGAAGGGCCGCTCCCCAGTGGTCTCGCAGAGTTAGAGAGAGAAGGCAGCGCCCTAATCCCGCAGGAACGGCCATTCCCCATTGGTCTCGCAGAGCTAGGGAGAGAAGGCAGCGCCCTAATCCCACAGGAACGGCTGCTCCCCAGGCCCCTGGGAGAGCTAGGGAGAGAAGGCAGCGCCCTATCCCGCAGGAAGGGTCGCTCCCCAGTGGACTCGCAGAGCTAGGGAGAGAAGGCAAGGCCCTATTCCCGCAGGAAGGGTCGCTCCCCAGTGGTCTTGCAGAGCTAGGGAGAGAAGGCAGCGCCCAAATCCGGCAGGAAGGGCCGTTCCCCAGTGATCTCGCAGAGCTAGGGAGAGGAGGGAGCGCGATAATCCCGCAGGAAGGGAAGCTCCCCAGTTGTCACGCAGACATAGAGAAAGGAGTCAGCACCATAGTCCCGCAGGAAAGGCCGCTCCCCTGCAGTCTTGCAGAGCTAGGGAGAGAAGGCAACGCCCAAATCCCGCAGAAACGGTCGCTTCCCAATGGTCTCGCACAGCTAGGGAGAGAAGGCAGCGCCCTAATCCCGCAAGAAGTTCTGCTCCCCAGTAGTCTCTCAGAGCTAGGGAGAGATGGAAGTGCCCGAATCCCGCAGGAAGGCATACTCCCCAGGCCCCTGACAGAGCTGGGGAGGGAAGCCTGCGCCCTGCCCCCACGGGAAGGGTCGCGCCCCAGTGGTCTCACAGAGCTAGGGAGAGAAGGCAGCGCCCTAATCCCACAGAAACGGCCGCTTCCCACTGGTCTGCAGGGCTAGCGAGAGGAAGCAGCGCTCTAATCCCGTAGGTTGGGCTGTTCCCCAGACCAATGAAAAAACTGGGGAGGGAAGACAGCGCCCCACCCCCGCAGGAAGAGCCGCTCCCCAGTAGTCTCGCAGAGCTAGGGAGAGAAGGCAAAGCCCTAATCCCGCAGGAAGGTCAGCTCCCCAGTGGTCTCGCAGAGCTAGGGAGAGAAGGCAGCGCATTAATCCCGCAGGAAGGGCAGCTCCCCAGTGGTCTCGCAGAGCTAGGGAGAGGACGCCCCGCCCTAATCCCGCAGGAAGAGCCGCTCCACAGTGGTCTCACAGAGATAGGAAGAGGAGGAAGCGCCCTAATCCCGCAGGAATGGCCGATCCAAGTGGTCTCGCAGAGGTGGGGTGTGAAGCCAGCGCCCCACCCACGCAGGAAGGACTGCTCCCCAGTGGTCTCACAGAGCTAGGGAGAGCAGACAGCGCCATAATCCCGCAGGATGGGCCGCTCCGAAGTGGTCTCGCAGACCTAAGGAGAGAAAGCAGCGCCCTAATCCCGCAGGAATAGTCGCTCCTCAGTGGTCTCGCACAGCTAAGGAGAGAAGGCAGCGCCCAAATCAAGCAGGAAGGGTTGCTCCCCAAACCCCTGGCTGAACTGGGGAGGGAAGCCAGCGCCCCGCCCACGGAGGAAGGGCCGCTCCTCAGTGGTCTCACAAAGTTAGGGAGAGAAGGCAGCGCCCTATTCCCGCAGGAAGGGCCACTCCCCAGTGGTCTCTCAGAGCTACGGAGAGAAGGCAGCACCCTTATCCCGCAGGAAGGACCGCTCCCCAGTGGTCTCGCAGAGCTAGGGAGAGAAGGCAGTGCCCTAATCCCGCAGGAAGGGCTGCTCCCCAGTGGTATCGCAGAGCTAGAAAGAGGAAGAAGCGCCCTAATCCGGCAGGAAGTGCCGCTCCCCAGTTGTCTGGCAGAGCTAGGAAGAGAAGGCAGCGCCCTAATCCCGCAGGAATGGCCGCTCCCCAGTGGTCTGGCAGAGCTAGGGAGAGAAGGCAGCGCCCTAATCCCGCAGGAATGGCTGCTCCCCAGTGGTCTCGCAGAGCTGGGGAGGGAAGCCAGCACCCCCCCAAGCAGGAGGGGCCGCTCCCCTGTGGTCTCGAAGAGCTAGGGAGAGAAAGTAGCGCCCTAATCCCGCAGGAAGGGCACCTCCCCAGTGGTCTCGCAGAGCTAGGGAGAGAAGGCAGCGCCCTAATCCCGCAGGAACGGCCGTTCCCCAGTGGTCTCGCAGACCTAGGGAGAGAAGGCAGCTCCCTAATCCCGCAAGAAGAGTTGCTCCCCAACGGTCTCGCAGGGCTAGGGAGAGGAGGTGGCGCCCTAATCCCGCAGGAAGAGTTGCTCCCCAATGGTCTAGCAGAGCTAGGGAGAGGAGGCAGCACCCTAATCCCGCAGGAAGTGCCGCTCCCCAGTGGTCTCGCAGACCTAGGAAAAGAAAGCAGCTCCCTAATCCCGCAGGAATGGTCTCTCCTCAGTGGTCTTGCAGAGCTAGGGAGATAAGTCAGCGCCCTCATCCCGCAGGAAGGGCTTCTCCCCAAACCCCTGGCAGAGCTGTGGAGGAAGCCAGCGCCCCGCCACCTGCAGGAAGGGCCGCTCCCCAGTGGTCTCGCAGAGCTAGAGAGAGAAGGCAGCGCCCTAATCCCACAGGATGGACCGCTCCCCAGTGTTCTCGCAGAGCTCGGGAGAGGAGGCAGTGCCCTAATTCCGCAGAAGCGGCTGCTCCCCAGTGGTCTTGCACAGCTAAGGAGAGAAGGTAACGCCCTAATTCTGCTGGAAGAGCCGCTCCACAGAGGTCTCGCAGAGCTAGGAAGAGGAGGCAGCGCCCTAATCCCGCAGGAAGGTCCGGTCCGAGTTGTCTCGCAGAGCTGGGGAGGGATGCCAGCGCCCCGCCCCCGCAGGAAGGGCCGCTCCTCTGTGGTCTCGTAGAACTAGGGAGAGAAGGCAGCGCCCTATTACCGCAGGAAGTGCCGCTCCCCAGTGGTCTCGCAGACCTAGGAAAAGAAAGCAGCTCCCTAATCCCGTAGGAATGGTCTCTCCTCAGAGGTCTTGCAGAGCTAGGGAGATAAGGCAGCGCCCTCATCCCGCAGGAAGGGCTTCTCCCCAAACCCCTGGCAGAGCTGTGGAGGGAAGCCAGCGCCCCGCCCCTGCAGGAAGGGCCGCTCCCCAGTGGTCTCGCAGAGCTAGGGAGAGAAGGCAGCGCCCTATTCCCGCAGGAAGGGCCGCTCCCCAGTGGTCTCGCAGAGCTCGGGAGAGGAGGCAGCGCCCTAATCCCGCAGGAACGGCTGCTCCCCAGTGGTCTCGCAGAGCTAGAAAGAGGAGACAGCGCCGTAATCCCGCAGGAAGGACCGCTCCCCACTGGTCTCGCAGAGCTAGGGAGAGGAGGCAGCGCCCTAATCCCGCAGGAAAGGCCGTCCCCAGTGGTCTCGCAAAGCTAGGGAGAGAAGGCAGCGCCCTATTCCCGCAGGAACGGCAGCTCCCCAGAGGTCTCGCAGAGCTAGGGAGAAAAGGCAGCGCCCTAATCCCTCAGGAACGGCCGCTCCCAGTGGTCTTGCACAGCTAAGGAGAGAAGGTAACGCCGTAATTCTGCAGGAAGAGCCGCTCCACAGAGGTCTCGCAGAGCTAGGAAGAGGAGGCAGCGACCTAATCCCGCAGGAACGTCCGGTCCGAGTTGTCTCGCAGAGCTGGGGAGGGATGCCAGCGCCCCGCCCCCGCAGGAAGGGCCGCTCCTCTGTGGTCTCGTAGAACTAGGGAGAGAAGGCAGCGCCCTATTACCGCAGGAAGGGCCGATCCCCAGTGGTCTCGCAGGGCTAAAGAATGAAGGCAGCACCCTAATGCCGCAGAAGGGCCGTTCCCCAGTTATCTCGCAGAGCTGGGAGAGAAGGCGGTGTCCTAATCCCGCAGGAAAGGCTACACCCCAGTGGACTCGCAAAGCTAGGGAGAGAAGGCAGCGCCCTAATCCCGCACTAAGGTCCGCTCCCCAGTGGTCTCGCAGACTAGGGAGAGAAGCAGCGCCCTAATCCCGCAGGAAGAGCTGCTCGCCAATGGTTTCACAGAGCTAGGGAGAGGAGGCAGCGCTCTAATCTGCAGAAAGGGCCGCTCCCCGTGGTTCTCGCAGAGCTAGAGAGAGGAGGCAGCACCCTAATCCCGCAGGAAGGGCCGCTCCCAGTGGTCTCGCAGAGCTTGGGAGAGAAGGCAAGCACCCTAATCCCGCAGAAAGGGCCGCTCCCCAGTGGTCTCGAAGAGCTAGGGAGAGAAGGCAGCGCCCTAATCCCGAAGTAGGGGCTCCTCCACAGAGCCCTGGCAGAGTTAGGAAGAGAAGGCAGCGCCCTAATCCTGCAGGAAAAGTCGCTCCCCAGTGATCTCGCAGTGCTAGGGAGAGAGGCAGCGCCCTAATCCCGCGGGATTGGCCGCTCCCCAGTGGTCTCGCAGAGCGAGGGAGAGGAGGCAGCGCCCTAATCCCGCAGGAACAGCCGCTTTCCAGTGGTCTTGCAGAGCTTGGGAGGGAAGCCAGCGCCCTAATCCCGCAGGAAGGGCCACTCCCCAGTGGTCTCGTAGAGCTAGGGAGAGAAGGCAGCGCCCTATTCCCGCAGGAATGGCCGCTCCCCAGTGGTCTCGCAGAGTAGGGAGAGAAGGCAGCGCCCTAATCTGGCTGGAAGAGTCGCTCTCCAGCGGTCTCGCAGAGCTAGGGAGAGAAGGCAACGCCCAAATCAAGCAGGTACGGCCACCTCCCAGTGGTCTCGCAGAGCGAGGAGAGAAGGCAGGGCCCTAATTCCACAGGAATGGCCGCTTCCCACTGGTCTGCAGGGCTAGCGAGAGGAAGCAGCGCTCTAATCCCGTAGGTAGGGTTGTTCCCCAGACTCCTAGAAAAGATGGTGAGGGAAGACAGCGCCCCTGCCCCGCAGAAAGGGCCGCTCCCCATAGTCTCGCAGAGCTAGGGAGAGAAAGTAGCGCCCTATTCCCGAAGGAAGGGCTGCTCCCCAGTGGCTCGCAGAGCTAGGGAGAGAAGGCAGCGCCCTTAATCCCGCATGAAGGGCTGCTCCCCAGTGGTCTCGCAGATAGCTAGGATGCATAAGCAGCGCACCCTAACCCCGCAGGAACGGCCGTTCCTCAGTGGTCTCGCAGAGCTAGGGAGAGAAGGAAGCGCCCTTATCCGCAGGAAGAGTTGCTCCCCAATGGTCTAGCAGAGATAGGGAGAGAAGGCAGCGCCCTATTCCCGCAGGAATGGCCGCTCCCCAGTGGTGCTCGCAGAGCTAGGGAGAGAAGGCAGCGTCCAAATCCCGCAGGAACGGCCACCCAGTGGTCTGCAGGGCTAGCGAGAGGAAGCCAGCGCTCTAATCCCGGTAGGTTGGGCTGTTCCCCAAACCCCTAGAAAAGATGGGGACCGTGAAGACACGCGCCCCGCCCCGCAGGAAGGGCCGCTCCCCAGTAGTCTCGCAGAGCTAGGGAGAGAAGCAGCGCCCTATTCCCACAGAAAGCGCCGCTCCCCAGTGGTCTCGACAGAGCTAGGGAGAGAAGACAGCGCCCTAACCCACAGGAATTGGCCGCTCCCCAGTGGTCTGCAGAGTTAGGAGAGAAGGTAACGCCCTAACCCGCAGAACGGCCGCTCCCCAGTGGTCTCACAGAGCTAGGGAGAGGAGGCAGTGTCCTAATCCCGCAGGAAGAGCCGCTCCACATGGGCTCGCAGAGATAGGAAGTGGAGGCAGCGCCCTAACCCCGCAGGAAAGGCCGATCCCCAGTGTCTCACAGAAGTGGGGAGGGAAGCCAGCGACCAACCCACGCAGGAAGGACTGCTCCCCATTGGTCTCGCAGAGATAGGGAAAGCAGGCAGCTTCCCTAATCCTGCAGGAAGTGCACGCTCCCCACTGGTCTTGCAGAGCTACTGAGATAAGGCATCGCCCTAATGCCGCAGGATGGGCCGCTCCCCAGTGATCTCACAGAGCTAGGGAGAGAAGGCAGTGCCCTAATTCCCGGAGGAAAGGAACGGCCGTTTTCCCAGGGGTCTCGCAGACATAGGGAGAGAAGGCAGCACCAAATCTCGCCAGGAAGGGCTTCTCCCAATCTTCCTGCAGAGCTGTGGAGCAAGCCAGCGGCCTCGCCTGCAGGAAGGGCCGCTCCCAGGGGTCTCGCAGAGCTAGCGAGAGAAGGCAGCCCCTATCTCACAGGAAGGG